>NC_046368.1:18916186-19038686 GCF_011125445.2 Fundulus heteroclitus
TTTAAAACGCCTCCTCGTGTGTAAAAAAAAAAAAAAAACGCTGCATCTCAAGAAAGCAAGGTATTTATTAATTGGCAGGGACTAGCTTTAATCTCCATCGGAGCCCCTGATGAAGGTTACGCTTCCTGCCAATTCGCTGGATGACTAATTGACTTGCCGAGGGGCGGGCTGACTGTCTGTCGAGGTAGACTGGCAGTATAAGAATACAACTTGGCCTAAATTTAACCCGCAGTGGGAGGAAGCGCCTGTGTGACAATCGGCCATGCGCCAGGGCTCGCACCGGGTCATTCTATCTCCTCGCCTATGTGTGTGTGTGTGTGTGTACATGCCGCCACAGCGCGACTAGATCCGGTTACACACAGGCACTCTAGGTCAGGCCCCAACGGCACCAGCAGGCATGCCACTGACACTCAGATGCTACACTTTGAAGCGTCTGGCACAAACACAAGTCTGCTTTAAGGAAGACTTACAGTATGTGTACACCTTGGTTTAATACCCAACGGCAATTATCGAGAGATCACGCACTCAAGATGGCCAAGGATGTCAGGATTACTTTGCCTTCTTTGTAAGAAAGAAGTAGCTTTGAGATTTGGTCCTTTTGTACCCCGGGTTGCAAATTAATTGAATTATATGGTAATAGACATGAATAATCTTAAAATTTAAAATATTGAAGACTGCTTACTTTAGAGGACTGAGGCTACACTCCCTACGTGTAATATACATCACATACACATATGATTCTAAGTCCTTGGACACATTTTTGAGTCCCAAGCACAAGTCTAATGAAACCGTATATTTGAGCCTGTGGACTATAAAGTGGAGCAAGGTTTGGTTATATTATTGGTTGAATAGATTTAATGTATGGTTTCAATGTTCACCTTGCAAATATCTCAAGGCTGCCTGCCTATGACAAGGGTGTCCAAAGTACGGCTCGGGGGCCATTTGTGGCACCTGGACTGATTTTGTGTGGCCTCCAACTGCAATTCAAGAATGATTTGGCCCACCAGCACAGGTGGTTGATGCAGATGGAGACTTTTTTTATTTTTATTTAGGGCAAACTTATTACAGAGAAATTAATTGAAAATATCATCTTTTAATAACCACGGTTTTTCTTTTTTCTTTGATTTCTTATTATATAGAACCACGTCTATTCAAAGACTTTTATTCAACTGCGGAAATTTAAAGCATTTTTTTTAAAACCAGGCTGTCCCACATGCTGTTCTTAATACTGGGACAGGATAAAGTTTTTTTTCAACAAGGCCAAAAAGACCTTGTAAACTGGAGGAACATTTCTTAATATGGCAAATGTGCAAAGCCTTTTTAAATTTTTGACCAACAATGATTTAGACATCTCCTTCCTACATAAAAAAATCAGATTTATTTGTGCAATTAAAATATTGCTTGCTCATATTTTGTGGAGCAGTTAAAAATATTCACAAAATGATTTGGGGAAATTTTGTTGATGTTATTTAAACTTTTTTGGCCCTCGAGTACTTTTGACTCATAATTTTGGCCCACGTAACAAAAGCCAAAAACAAAGAGTTAAAGAGTATGTGTAAGCACAGCGAGAATGTTGTGACTGGCTAGCCGGTAGCCGCTAACAATGCTAATGTTAGCATCTGCATCGGAGCCTCAAGTTGGCACCAAATGAAAGACTATTTTACAGTCTGGGCTGCATATGATAACCTCATATGCAAACTTGAATAATTTTGCACAGAATACAGGTTCTATAAAAACAGTTTGAGAATAAATATGCACAATTATGGATCATTTAAAACACAATTTCTGATTCACCTTCTTCCTTCTGTCGCCTTAAAAAAACTTAAGAATCCACATGTGGATTTTGGATTTTTCCAAAAACATGGTTAAAATCTCTCATTTTCATGGTCTGAATATTGTGCAGTCTTTCTCTGTGATTAGGATGTGTTGTGGTGCAATAGACAGTAAAAAAAAAAAAGGGCCAGTCTGTATAAAATATTGGACCTTGGTACAACCACATTCCACAGCAAACTGAACAGAGCTGTGACTGTTTCAATAAAACTTATTTAGGACACCTTATAGCTCGACAAGCAACAAGTACCCCCTCATAAGCTGCTCATAACTAAGAGTTACTTAACACTCCAGAGATTCATAACCAACAGTCCAGCACCCTCTTAACCCTGACCTGATCTCCATTTCTCAATCCCTAATCTGATCTCCCTGCTCAGTGCCCGGGTGAACCTATAAACCCCTGATCTAGGTCTTCGCCAAGATCGGTGCCCCTGACGCCCGGCTCCAGCCGTCCTCTCCTCTTCCCTTCCCCTCTGTTCTGTTCCAAGCCGATGACGTGGGCCAGCGAGGGGAGCTTTGGAGCCGCTAGTCTGGCAGGCAGCCTAGTTTGCATTTGCGCTTGTCGCTGTCACAGTTCACTTAACTCCTTCCACCCTGAGCGAGCTAGGCTTTCTCCTCAATGTAGTGACAGGGAAGAACTGCTTTCTCGGTTTCCCCCCCTCCCCTAATCCACTTAAGATCTGTCTAAAAGAAAACAAGTTAATTATTCTAAAACAAAGCAAAGAGTAGCAGAGCTCTCGCTGACTTCCAGGCTCATTTGAGCCTCCCTCTCCTCTCTGTGAATTCGCCTGAAGAACATAAAAAAAGGGCAAAATGAGTGAATTAGAAGGTCAGCAGCGGGGCCTCGGGGAGGGGAGCCATGTTTCTTTTGTCAAGGCCCCAGAGGGAGAGAGCCAAGTGGGGAAAACAGGGAGGGGGAGGAATGGGTTACCCCCTCCATCCTCTGTTTCGCTTATAGGGGAAATCATGGGGGCTTTGGCCATCACGCCTCGGCCTTTCTGCCTCTCCCGCTCTCAATGAGGAGGCCCATTCACCAAAAAAGACGCTGGCTGCCACGGCCATGTCCTCCTCGCCAGGAAGGAAAACAGGGGAGGAGGGGTGGCCGAAGGAGGGGGAAAAACGAAGGGAGGGCGCCTGTTAAGCTCCCACTTCTTGGGTTTCACAGTTTGAACCGTGTATGAAATGTGCCTTTAGTTAACGCACAAAGGGAGGACTTAAGTGTCCACCGTGATGGTCTGGAGGAGGTGTGATTTTTGGATCTTCTCCTCTGACACACACAGGCGAGTAGGCTAAACCCTCCACCCCCTATCATCAAACAAAGGAGGGAGGGGTGGGGGGGGGGAGAAAACGGGCAGCGAACACCAACTGACACAAAACAGGCTTTAAAGGCTCCATAATGAGAACCATATGCGGCAAATGAAAGCAGAGAACAGCGGTGGAGAGCGAAGTCTCTCCCTCTCTCATGAGCATCATCGTATCCAGCAGCCTGTGGGTAAGGAAGGCGACACTGCCAAGGGGGGGGGGATTATAGGAGGACTCTAATGGAGCTCGAAACGCGTTCGGCATCAGAGTTGGAAGAAAGTAAGGCGCCCTGTCTCTCAGTCTAGAGGAGAGTTTCCTCTCAGTCTACAAAGACATCCCCTGTATGCGCAAACACAACGAAACAAACACTCAAAACGTCGGTTTAAGCCAGCTTTTGTTTCCCCGTCCTCAACAACGCTACACGCCACGGAGCATACTCTTCGGCAAACAACAACCCGCCGTGTTTGTCTTCCATTACAACATCACACAAGAGAGCGATGGGAGAGGAGAAGGGAGAAGAGAGCAGCGTTGTTCAAAGAGCCAGAAGGGATAAATTTATGTGGCTGTGGGAGAACTGCGCCTCCCTCCTTCACTGGCTGTTTTATTACAGAGGGGAAGCTGGGGCCCCCACAATCACCGCCTCATCATCGCAAGTATGGAGGGGAGATGATGTGTGTGTCGGGAGGAATGCGAAGCAGAGGGAGAAAGAAAAACAACGGAGGGCAACGAGGAGAAGCAAGAGCAGGAAAATGGGTGATATAAAGGGGAGATGTATTGGTGGGAATATTTACCTGAAAGCCCCACAGGGGCCGAGTACGTCGTTCCCCCAGTATCACTGGATGAAGGCCCAGAGTCTGGAGAATCTGACGGGAAGAGAGAGACTCTGAGTTAGCACCGAGCGCGTTTCTGTGCGTGATGGGAGACGGCAGCGAAGCAGCAGCTGCGAGGCCGTCAATCACTCGGGTGAAATCAATGCCTAATGAAGACGCTGACGATGAAGCTCACACCCTCTCTCTCACACACACAGCAGAGAATTTCTTACACCCCTGATAATCCCCCCCCATAATCCGGTGCTTTGGAAGGAATGTTAGCCCTGCGTCTTTACAAAGACGAGCTGCCGAACCAGAAAGGGTTAGGATCTTTCTGCTTTTCATTCCCCGCTCGACAACAGAACAAGATCTCACTACATTTGAACGTCACAATATTTCTCACCAACGGGAAGGCTGTTTTGCAAAAGACCCGAGTAAGAGATATTATGAGTATGGATATGAAGGTGTCTGCTTTAAGCTTAACACCCTGTTGAATCAATATTTTAGACTCTTGTTTTGATGTGAGACACAGAGTAGCTTTGAGTTAGCCTGTTTTGTTGACAGAGTCAATTTTGAGTCATTTAAGTCTGGTATAAAACGTCAAAAACACTCCCCACTCACTTTTAACCAGTTTATGTGGCCATAATCTGGGTAAGCGGTAGAAATAAAATATTGTGGCAGACAAGAAATGAATGATTATAAGCCCAGCAAGGATACCAGCTAATAGTTAACCGCTAAAGAGGCTATAGTTAGCATCTGCTTTGTAGCTTCTTCTCAGCACTGAAAAATAAATGTATCCTTCACGTTTTTTGTAGTAGGAAAGAGAAATAAGAGGGTTTTTTTAACCAGGTTGGCTCATATTTGATCATCTACAGTACAAGACGTGATTTGTAAGCACTGTGACAGTATAGCGACTTGCTATCTGCTAACCGTTAACGTCGCTAAATTATCTAGCTGCTTTGTAGCTTCAAAGCGGTAGAGTAAGGGACCATTTAACATTTTTAATGAGTAGCTGTGGAGGGAATCTCAACATCTCTAGTGCAACATCTAAAAACCTTTGTATAAAGGTTGAACCGGATCATTCTACACTAAATGAAGATCGTTTTGTTTTTAAGGTCATGTAACCTTTATTCTGTTTCTAAAAAAAAAAAAACAGAATGAGATCATTTCAAGCTTTTAAGCCCACTATAGAATTAGACCAGCATGACAATGTCATAATAAGAAATTGATAATCTTTTCTGGTTACATATGACTTATAATACAAACGTTTTCCCAAAACCTATTACTGAGAGTTGGAAGAAACTAAAAAATATTCTTTTCTCTCCCTCATAAGCCAAACATTGCTATTAATTGCAGCCCTGCACATTGAATATTATTATTAGACCGTGCTGGCACTAATGCAACTAGAAAGCTCAAAGTAAGCCATAAATCTGTGTGTGTGTGTGTGTGGCACCATTGGAACACTCTGCTACACAAACTTAAGACAGGTCCTGAAGGCAACTATACATTTAAATCCTATTTAGGGCAAACCATCAGGCAGACAAGGGAGGCAAAACTAGTCATTCTCTCCTCCTTTTGAATGTTAAGCCCCCGTCAAAGACCTGTAATGTGGACTAGTTCCAGCACGACGCATGAATGGCGCTTTTAAGAGAAGAGCTGTGTGCGCCGACTGGAGCAACACACTGCTGGGAGCAGGCTAGCCGCCGGTAGCTTCACTAATTATACATTCCTTTGGCTACACGTATTCTGAGCTACACCTAACACCCACCGAACCCCAACAAGGCTAAATGATGAACCAAGAACCTAAGGCTTCAGCAGACAATGCAAAATGACTGAATCTAAGCCCTGAACTGCACGAGGAGCTCCGACGAGTGTGTGAAACCACTCTGGCAGTCCCTTGACCCGTCCGGATGGGGCCCGTGCTGCTGCGGTCTCCCTAACGAGATGCACGGGCACGGCCCGGGCCCGTCCTTTCATTGGCTGCCAGCACGCCTTGCCCTGGACTCTCGGGCAGCAGTTCACCGCCGACCACAGGGTGTAGAAACAGGGGGCATCAGAGTGAGGGAGCCAAACAGTGGGTGATTCATATTCCCCACAGCTGAGACAAGGTAGCGTTTTATGTCCAGGCTCCTTTCATATTTGCCGCCGCTGCTGGAGGAGGACAGGCACCATGACACCTATAACCCCACTTCCTGCTCAGCGGAGTCATGAAAGCAGCGTCGTAAAATCCGTCGCTCTTCCGCTTCGTGCGGATAATTGCATCCAATCGCCTTTTCAAAGCGAACATTCAGATTTTTCGGAATGCAGTGACAGTTTAACCCAGCCCGCTCTAAAGCAAACACTGCGATATTAGCGTAGAAAATCGCATTAACTTCCAGTAATGAAAAGGAGTGACTGACTGGACGGCTTCCTGAGGCAGTCCTCATGTGATAAGCTCATCTGTTCCACTGTCCAATTACCAAGTCACCTTTTCTGGTCGATGCAGACACTGAGCACGCAGGGACTGAATAAAAGTGAGAGTTTTATATAAAATATGACATAAAACAAACGATTTCAGTCTTGAACTTCAAAGCCCAAATTAAAAAGAAACCAGAAAAGTCCCTGCTCCCCTTAACCTTGCTGCCTACGGTTCAGTTCAACAATTCAAGTTCAGTCCGTTCACTCTGAGAGAGGAAACAGGGTGGTAACATGAGTTGTATAATCATTTCCTTTGTCTGCATCCCGCTTGCATTTCCTATTTACCTTCTCGTTTCCTTTCAACGCTGGAAAGTCTCCAGCTGAACTCAATACAGAGACACAACGCGAGGTCTGCAGCTGGTCCCAGCCAATCAGCGGAGAGCCGAGCGTCAAGTAGGCATCACTGCCAACATTTTAGATCAATTCTGCCTGCATTTAACGTGCCGGAGCCGCTTTTTAAGCCCAATAATATTTACCAGAGCAACGTGGAGACAGATGACAAAGACAGAGTGAAAGGAGTGTTGGGGGGGGGGGGGGGGGGGGTTGAATTACTGCAGCTGCAGCTGCAATGACTTCCTATTGTTTCCACTCACTGAAAGCCACTTTCTCCTCTGAGCCGGCCAGTCGGCTGACTGGTCACTGTTTAACTCAGAGCTCTTTCTGCACTGATACACACCGAGATGGGTAATGAGTCAGAAAGCACGAGAGATGGGGATAATTTTAAAAAAATTACTCTGTTTAAAGTCAGAAAAATCTTTGGTATCATCTGTACCTCCTCAGTCTGCTCTGGTTGTCGGGTGAAATTTAAACTGACCTAATAGATGATGACTTAACGCAATAAGGAGAAGGACAGAAGAGCAGGAGGACCAGTTAATTTCACCATTTCCTACCTCCGTAGTTCAGGTTATTTCCCGCTTGAACATTTCAGGTACAAAATAAAGCCGCCTGCCACAGAAAGTCTATTAGTTAATCTTCTCAACGTCTCGGTTTACTGTAAGGAACTGTGTTACATCATGTGAATAAATAGGAGCTAAGTAAATAGTACTATACCAGCAGGGGCTCTTAGTGGTATTTTGATTTGATCAGGGGTCTGCCCAAGCAGCCATACTGGATACCGAACTTCAGGTAACTCCAAAGATCTCTGATTTTCCCAGTCGAAATTGTGACTTAACTGAGTATAATTATTTGAGATTTTAAATACTACAATAAGAAAATCTACAGTTGCATTGCACTGCTCTGTGGTTATTAATTACATTAGAGATCGACAATTATATTGTCATAGCATGAGAAAATAATTGTGATAAAATTAGGGTATTGTCATCGTAAATACATTATAATTG
Organism: Fundulus heteroclitus; assembly: GCF_011125445.2. NCBI lineage: Eukaryota > Metazoa > Chordata > Actinopteri > Cyprinodontiformes > Fundulidae > Fundulus > Fundulus heteroclitus. The sequence goes on from NC_046368.1 coordinate 18,923,925, forward strand.
TTGCTGTATAAACTACTCTTTCCCACGGTTGGCTCCATGACAGCATCAATGAATACCAATATATTTAAAACTACGATTAAATGTCTGTATCGTGCTGTTTAACGATAAATAAGCACACTTTCTCAAAGCAGTATATGTGTTTGTGGGGCTCTGACAGTAGGTAGCGACAGATGCAATACCATAAAACATTGTAGGAAATTTGAATAGACTTTTTACCATCAACCTCACCGTTACTGTGATTAGTTCCATAAAATATTCCGTAAGTCCATTTCGCCCAACCCTAATTGTGATCCAGATAAAAGTGATTAAAATAATGTTAAATGTTCTGATATTTATCGAAGTTCCCCTCAAAGAAGCAGCAGTACAATACTCCAAACAGCAAAAGTAACAATCTCACCCATACTGTCAGTTTTTTGGGGGTTTGCAAAGATCAACTAAAGTTTATTGTTATCATGATAAATCACGATAATCACCCCCCCCCCCAACTGATAAGAATAAACGATGCAATAATTGCCCATCGCTGTATTAAGTTCTGCTCCCCCGAACGTTTCGAGTTGACTCCAGTGAAAATGTGTCCAGTTATGACCCCAAACCATCATAACGCTAAGTGGTCACTCCCTGGTCCAAAAATGATCAGAGGAGTCCCAATAAACTATGAGTAGATTACATACAACTCTTTTAAATCCTCACTTGCACACGGTACAAACTCCACTTACGGCTGGCACAAAATCACAATCCCAGAAATGTTACCCCCCAAAACAGAGTCTAAGCACAGAAGTGGGTCAATGACACCCCGGGTCTCTCTCACACACAACCACACACACACACACACACACACACACACACACACGCACACGCACTCCATTTCTGTAGATCGTTTTATGTGATAAAGGCTGCCTGGCTCCAGGATGCTGCTGCCCTAACTGTGTCTCACAACAGATAGATGAGGGCATAAACAAACCGCTCCACACTCAGACATACCCACCGCCCCTGCTGACGTGCCACTCAGTCTATAGCTGATATCTCAGCTCGCCCTGGCTGCCAGCCATGCTGGAATTGGCCAGCCAGCCAGGCGTGCCACTCCACTGCTATCATAAATCACAACATAACGTGGAGCCATTTCCCCTCACACACACACACACACACACACACACACACACACACACACACACACACACTGCAGAGGCACAGTGCAAGACTAAATGAATGTGTTATGTAAATCTAAACAAAACTATATATATATATATATATATATATATATATATATATATATATATATATGGACACACACACATATATACCATGGAAAAAAGCTCACCTGGTGGTTTAAGATAATCCATGGGATAGCGGGAATATGGAGGAGGAGGAGACTCTGTGTGGAGGAGAAAAAAAAACAGAGAGATTTAAACTTTGAGATAAGAGTTGTCATTCTTCAGCGGGAGGAGGTGGGGGGGGGGAAAGATTTGTGTCTGTCAGCTCCGCCTGGAGAGGCAGGCAGTGAGGCCGGCCGGGCGGCTATTGCCTTTCATTGGCAGGCAGATAAACAGGGGGCCGCCTGGCGCCAGAAGGGCCACTATCAGCGTCTAGGACAAACTGAGATACGGGCCTCTTTTGGCCCGGGACGCCAAGCAAGCACACACACATACAGACAGAGAGAGAGAGAGAGAGAGAGACAGAGAGAGAGAAAGAAGGAGAGGGGGCTGGAAACTTCACTGTGGAAACACTGGAGTCCTGGCTGAGGCGCTCTGCGATGTAGAAATGCCAATTACGAAATGTTCAGATAGCAGCCACGCTGTTTGCTTGGAAAGCAGGGCTTAGATGAATCCAAAAATATGATTTTTTTTTTATTTCAGAGGCAGCTATATACTGGTTTTTTTTTTAATAACAGGTTAAAGAATTATATAAGATACACTCAAATAGCAACATGACAGACTTAAGATTCCGGTCTTGCAACATGGCACCACAAGGGGGAGCCCAGGAGGAGGAGGGGGTTATAGCCCAGCCATAGATGTATATCTTTTTTTTTATGAATATAAGACCGAAAGGAAAATAAATAAATAAAAAATAATCAGTGAGTACCAGCAGCTTTGGGTTAAGTCGCACAATTTGCTCTTTCATATTAGCATTTGACAACTTTTTATACCCAGGATAATGTTTATCAGTTTATTCTTACGTTATTTTCACGAATGGAGAATAAGTAGTCATAAAAATACTCAAATCTAAAGTACTAATTATTGTTTATATATATATATATATATATATATATATATATATATATATATATATATATATATATATATATATATATATATATATATATATATTGCATACCATTTTTATTCATTGGTGCCATTTTTTCTTTTTTTTAAACTAAAAAACAACTCCAAACAATCCTATCCTGGCCTCTCACTATATTTTAGATGACCAAATAATCTTCTACAAATCTCTCAGGGCTGTTAATTTAGGTGCGCCTTCCTAAGATCACTGGCTGGCCCTTTTTGAGACTTTCTGGAGTCGCCCCTGTGAAAAAGGACCTCTTGGCACGCACCGAAGTCCACTTTGGCCTTATGGTAAGCGGAAACCCCTGCCCCGGGGAGGTGATGTCATCTGATTTTAGGATCATTTAACTTCAACATATAGCCAGCAAACTGGAGAATTATTTTTTTTTTTTTTTTTCACAGGAACCGCTGAATTGATTCGACTCACCGAGTTCACACAGCCTGCTCATGTGGTGCGGGTTGCAGCAAACTAGGTCCGGGTTGATTTTCCCGTAGGATTCACAGCAAGACAGCCTCTTCAGCTCCGAGGAATGCCTGAGGTCCGGCCACCTGAACACTTTGTAGAGCAGCATGGGGAGGGAGTAAGACTGCTGACCCACTTTCGCGTCCACTTTGCTGGGCAGGAGCAAGCAGGGGCTCCGGGCGCCCCCCTTGGACTCCACCGCCTGCAGGAGCACCTCCAGCTGTTTCTCCTTGATCTTCTTCAGCACCGAGTGGGTCAGCGCCTTCAGTTCGGCCTCCGACCCGGCGTCGTTGGACTTGGCCACCTTCGCCGCTTTGCCCATGCAGCAGCCCCCCGAGGAGCCATGCGTCCCTCTGTCCGCCTCCCCGTCGCCCTCCACGGGCGCACGGCTCCTCCAGAGTCGCCGGACGAGCCCCGATCGTTTGGTCCTAAACATGCGGGACGAGAAGAGGGTTTCCCGGCTAAAAAACGAGCATGGTGTCCGCAAATCATGAAGATTCCGGGATCCGAGTCCAGGCAGTGACAAGCAGCCTGAGAGGATACGGTGGAAAAGCGGGGAGCTGGATGAGCGGAGGAAGTCTGTAACATGCGCCAGTCTCCGTCGCCTTCTCCTGCAGACTTAGATCAGAGTCAGGGGGGGTTTAACGGGACAGTCAGCTCGTCCCCCGGGTATAAATCACCATCACCTCCGCCGTCTGAGTCTTGCAGCTCAGAAACCTTTGCAAACCAAGCTGTGCGTAGTCCCGATCTGCAGAACTGGCCCCTTTAAAAAAAAAAAAAAAAAAACTCTCCGTGCAGATTTTCACTGTCAGAAATCTCTATCAGCGTGCGCTGGATGCTGCTGTGGACACCGGAGAAACTGGGGCCTAATTATCCCATGAAAACCCAAAGCTGTCCGCCGGATCTTCAGGAGCAGAGCATTAATCCACTCACACTCACAGTCACACACACAACAACAAAAAAAATCCCTGATCCCGAGCGCTCACAGCGGTGCTCTCCGCCGATGGTGTCTGCTGTCCGGAGAGGAGCGAGGTAACAAATCCACGTCTGAAGCTCTTCTCTCACAGCCGAGTTGAGTTGGAAAGCCACGCAGGAAGCGAGAGAGAGAGAGAGCGAGAGCGAGAGAGAGAGAGAGAGAGAGAGAGAGAGAAAGACCCCCTCGGTTCGCGTCAGCGCAGCGAGTCTGAGAACCTATTTTAGCAAACCGAATCCCTGTCGGGTCAAATATAATCCAGCCTCGTTTTTTTTCTCCCCTTGCACGAAGTTTCCGTGGGCCGAGTGTGTAGCAGAAACGAAGCCGACGGCGCGTCCCTCTGCAGGGCTGCTGCTGCTGCTGCTGCTGGTGGTGTTAGTGGAGGGGGTTGTAAGGGATTCTGTGTGTGTGTGTGTGTGTGTGTGTGCGCCTGTAAATGAGGCGGATGGTTGGGTGCCCTTCCTCCAGTCTCCAGTGCGCATTGACGCGCCCGGTCACGTGTGCGTCTAGACACCCTGTCGCTTAAAAGAAATGTGATTGTGTTGCGCAAACAACGGATCAAGTGGAGCCCGCGGCGCGCGCGCGCACGCACGCACGAGCGCGCACATCCAAACACACGAGAAGATAACTTAATATTTAATTTTTTGGAAGTAACATTATTTTTATTTATTTTTTGAATTTTTAAAAAGTAAAAAGTTTAGTAAAGTGAGTATAGAGGAAACAAACTGTCTGTTTTGTTATAATCGGAGAGAAGTTGTAAAGATGAAAAAGTCTGGAGCGTTTTCTAAGCTTACAGACCCTTTTCAGTCTGTTCCCAGGGCATGCAAACTATTCAAGAACCGAACTTATTAGCCATATATTACTTTTCTCTCTTTTGTGAACAAATTTGTTTGTAGTTGATAAGCAATGTTTCCCTCACTTTGTAAAATTAAGCCATTCAAACAAGCCTGTGTCATGGAGTCACTGCCATGATGATTAAACAGGATTGTCTGTTAAGTATCTGACGCATGTAAAAAAAAAAAAAAAAAAAAAAAAAAAAAAAACTGTAAATAAAGTAGGTGGGTCCTACGGGTGAGGTTACCTTTCAAAGGTGAAGAACACCTGTCAGCCATTACTGAGGGTTAACAACACCAAACTGTTGCGTCCGAATCGCGGGACAGAGCGCGCTGGTGCCCCCTTCTGGACATTTACATTTGGACAGGTATAATGAGTTTCCAGTGCATTATGAGTCTACGCCATTAAAATGAACCCTTTCTCCTGTCTGACAGTGAATTTTTGGATCTAACCACCTTATTAGTATTTTTTGGACTTTTGTTTTATTTATTTTTTTTAGTCAAAGACTACAGAATAAAGCAGACCTAAACTAGAGAATTCATTTTATTCTACAGCAAATAGAACTATTACACATGTTGTCAAGTTACAATGACAAATTTTATTTATAAATGTATTTTATTGGGATTTTTTTGTGATAGCCAAACAAAGTAATAAACAATCATAAATAGAAAGTAAAATATCAAACAGCCTGAGTCATTTGTAAGAAATAAAAAAAATCACAAGAAGTGTTGCATGCATTTGTGTTCTGCTCTCTTAATTCAATATTTTGTAAAAGCACCTCCCTGCACCGTCTTGCCACAGATTCTGAACTGGATTCAGGTTTGAACTTTGACAGGGTCACTCTAATACATTAATATGACTTAAAGCAATCCATTGTAATTCTGGCTTAACGGTTAGGGTCAATGCCTTGCTGGAAGCCCCCAGTTTCCAGCCTTTTGCAGCCTCTGCCAGATTTTGTTCCAGGTAGTGAGCTCCATTCAGCTTCCTTGTCCCTGATTAAGAAAAAAATCTCCTCAGGTTGATGCTGCCACCACCATGTTTCACAGTGAGGATGGAATGCTCAAAGTTATTCTTCCATCACACATAGTGTTTTGCATTCAGGCTAAAAAAAACTGCATGGTTATCTGATCTGACCAGAGCACCTTCTGCCACGTGTTTACAGTGTTCCTTTACTTGGCTTTGGGCAAACTTTAGATGGAATGCCCTGTTGCTTTCTTTTAACAGTAGCTTTCTTTTTTGCCACTCTTCAATGAAGGGCAGATTTGTGGAGTGCACAGCTAATCTTTGCCCTGTCAACCAGATTGCCCCACCTGAGCTGTGGGTCTCTAAGGCTCCTCCAGAGGTAACATGAGCCTCTTGGCTTCCAGCATGCTTGTCTTTCCTGACTTGTCAGCTTAGATAGACGACCATGGATGATGAATATTGTGTAAAGCCTGCTTCAGATTTCTCCACGACTGTATCGCTGACCTGTCGACTGTGATTCTTGGCCTTTATGACGCTGTTTGTTTATAATGGCCAAACCCATGACTACAGGAAAGTCTCTCTTTCAGGCAATTTAATTTATTGTTTCTACATTGACAATGAGGCACTTTAGATCGTAGTATAAGTTTACTGATAGGTTTAAATGTATTTGGCATCAGTAAGTGCACAGATTTGGTTCATTTATGTAGACTCGCTTTAGGTTTTGGGAAAGGTACAAACATTCTCTAAACGTTCGGGAGGACGCGTGTCTGAATTGTACTTTCCCCACTGTCAGCATTTACAATTTTACGAAATCTCTCCGACCACAATGCGTCCGTTATAGAACATCCCAGGAATGATGTCGAAGGGAACAGGCTAGCAGCTTCTGGAGGTAAGGAGCGTTTCACTTTGGGACAAATTGCGCCCGCTGATTGGCCAGTTAATGGCAAGCCTCCAAGAGTGATTGACATGCGGCGCCATGCAATTTTTTTAGTCAGTAAGTAAGTAAAACTTTATGTATATAGCACCTCTCAAGATAAAAATCACAAAGTGTTTTACATCAGAAGGTAAAGAGACAGACACAAATTAAACAAAAGCAGATTTGAAAAGATATGTTTTAACTGGCCTTAACAACAGAGTCTGCTGATCTCAGAGTCGGAGGAAGGGAGGTCCAGGGTCTTAGAGCAACAGAAGAAAAAGCTCTGTGTCCTTTAGTTTTAATTTAGCATGTATTGTTTGTCCAGTTAGTAGTTTAGTTAGATACATTTGTATTAATTTATATAAAATTTTTATTTTTTGCTGGAGTTAAAGTGTAACTCCAATGTAAAGGCATGACCAAAGTGGGCAGCGCCAAGAGACATGGCTAAGTGTGGGGACGAGCAGAGGGAGTTTAGGCTGGGCTGCGGTCGGGATGAGGGAAAGTAACATGTCAAAACATGGAGTAACAAAGGTGACATCTGGTGGTTTTGCCACAGATCTGTCTTTAGAGATGGAGAATTTTTCACCCCCTCATCACTGGAGGTTTGTGGAGCGCAGCGGGGCTGAGACTAAAGTCCCATTTACACTACCCCTGTTAAATCGATCCATGCCGAGTTCAGACCGAGCTTGGATCAGCTAACCAAGCCGAGCTTGGTTCTGACGACCGTTTACACATCACCCTAGCACAGTTCCTCGCCTCCTAGTGACGAGGAAGCTGGATACAAATGCCTGCCACACTTTTCCGATTTTATTATTATTATTGTTGTTGTTGTAAAATAAAATTAAAAATATGTTTCCTTCTCTTTGCAAAATTAAGCATTGCTTGGTGTTGGGCTTTCATTTAAATTTCCTACAGCACACATTGAATTGAAAAAAAACCCCAACAATTTTCAACTTTATGGGGGAAGACAAAAAAAAGAAGAAAAAAATCAGAAAACACAAAAGTCAAAGCTGTTCCAGATCAACCACTGCGGCATAAAAGAACCCCTTCCATGGCCTTTGAGTCTCACTGAGAGGTATGATGAAGAGTACAGGGTGGCCTAAAATAACACTCGTCTCCAGTGCACGTGTGTGTGTCCTCTGTAGCCCAGTGAGGTCCCACGACAGACAGACAGACAGACAGACAGACAGACAGACAGACAGACAGACAGACAGACAGACAGACAGACAGACAGAAAGACATCAGTCCTGGCGAGGAGAAGAGGAGGAGGGGGTGCACTCAGCAGTATGTTAATATGACTGAGACGCTGCAGGGCATTTTGGGTGGGGTGGGGGTGGGGGGCGTTGTGGGTAAGTCCAAACCCCCCCCCCCCCCCCCCCCCACTCACCCCTGGCGCCGAGCAGGAGGAGCGACGCAGCGGCGTTATTTAACAGCAGTCTGGAAACAATCAGTCTATCAGAGGGACTTGTGGAAGTCACTGCCTGCCACAGTCGTATATCGTCCCCTTCCTTCCCTCACATCTCCTCTTTCCCTTCCCCTTTGTGTGCGCATGAGGCCGTTTTCCAGACTCCAGGAAGTAGCCAGTTTTATCTAACCCCTTTCCATCTCCGCAGCCCGGCTCAGGAGTCTGTCTGCAGCGTCTAGCCCGCAGAGAGAGGCAGGGGCTGTTTTCTATTAACTGCGCAGCAGCTGATGGAGCTGCGCCTTTTCCGAGTCGTCGCTTGCGAGGCTAAAGATCCCGTATACGCGCGTAATGCGCCACATCCAAATCCCTTCATGGAGGCATCGACGACATAACCCCGGGCCTTTTGAAGCGTCATAATTGGAGCAGCGTCAGTAATCTTTACAAATCAACAGTTTGCAAGAGGCTGCACCCCGACCACATGTTTTCTGCAGCCATCAACAAGCTACTGGCATGGTTCTGGTTCTGGATCGATATTTGATCACGTTTATACGCAGAAACGGACCGCTTTAAACAAGCAATTCTGCAAAAGAAAAGTGGTCAAATATTCAACCAGAACCATGGAGGAAACTTGTTGATGGCCACAAAAATGTGGGTTTCTCTTTAATTTATTAAGGAACAATTCTCTTTAATTTACTGAGGAACAATTAACTAAATATTAACGGATGTGAATGTATATATTTGAGACCTAACTGTGTGCCTGCTGAACAACCCAAAAGCAAGGCTGTAACAGACACCAGCTTTGTACTCAGCACACATTTCCTCATCTAACTCTTAAAAAGAAAAAGTATTTCCTGAATGCTTGAATAAGCATTTTAAATCCACCAACTTTGCTTGCTAGAGAGGGCATGCAGTGGGGTAAAACACCATTACAGAGGAAAAAAAGAGACAATTAACATCCTAGATAGGAGTGTTGTCCTTTAAAAAAAAAAGATTTACAGTCACTGCTCCAGGGTCATACATGTGCAATCGGGTTTTACTCCCGCTCTGGAAATAGGATGAAGACAGTCCATAGGGAATGGGTTTCTACTAAGATAAGAAGGATGAAAATAAGACAACTTTAATTAAAAAGATAGAAGAGTTTTTTTCCCCCCACCACTTCCACATCTGATAACTTGTAAAGAAAGAACAAGAAAACGCCCACACTGGTAAATGTCAGCACATAATTAAAAAAGAAAAGAAAAATCCCGAGGTTAAAGACAAGAAGCTGAATGTGTCTCTTTTCATTGTGTAGAGAAAAAAAAAAAGCATCTGCCGTTTGTCAACAACTCCAGTGGGAAATCTACAGTTTTATAGGAGAAAAAGGAGGAACCTTTTATCCAAAACTCAAATGTCATGGTGAGCGATGAGTCTTCTTCGGTATGGCGAACAAAAAGAAAAAACAGCATCTTTCAAACTTAGCAGCAAAACAACAAAACAAAAAAAAAACCTAAGTTTAATTAAGCATAGTCGTCAAAAAGGAAAATAACAAATAAAACAAAAACAATATGTAAAAAACACAGATTTGTAGTGGGCCAACAGGATGTCTGGGTTATATCCCCGGCTCTATCCAAGAGCTTTGAATTGCTCCAGCCTTCCTCAACCCTGGGAACAAAACTGGTATGAAAAAAAATAATCAACACAATCTAACCACTCAAAATATGGTGAAACAAAAACTAAACATTTTACAAAAGACAATAAAACAGACAAAAAAAGTATGAAAGGCCCAAAACAACCAGAGTACTCAACTTTATCTCTTCCTTTTCTACTTACAGCTTTTTAAAACTGACAGTTATTTTACGAAAGCTTGTGTTCTGTTTTGCTTTTGCCTTTCATGGAGATAATGAGTTTAGTTGCTATGCTAGGTTATCGAGCAAAAATCTAGTGTGCTAAATCTCTCCCTTTAAAGTGGATATGAGTGAAATGTGAAATCGTGACATCACAATTATGAGATCTGAAAAAGCTGGTTTCAGAGGATGAGAAATAACCAGTTACCTCTGATCACAAAGAATAAACTGCTACGTAATAATGTATGGGTTACAAAGTTATTTTAAATTAACATCAAACCATAATAACTGAGAAAAATGTAAATAAATGAACTTTTTGTACATTAATACAAAAAATAACATATGAACAATAAGATGTAATTATTGCTGCTGAGCTGCAGTAAATCACCTGTTTTTACTTGAAAATATGACAACATTGACAATATGTTTTTTTAATGGGCAAAAACTGAAAATCTATGAAATTGATGGGGGGGGGGGGGGTCTAAATTTGTCTGACAGCTGTTGTTTCGTCTTAGAAGGAAAGAGAGACCAATTGTTCGTCTTCTTCATCTCCTTCTTCTTTTCTTCCGCTTATCCGGGATCGGGCCCAGACGTCCCTCTCCCGGGTCCTGACCCAAAGTTTGTGACCATAGATGAGGGTAGGAACGTAGATCGACCGGTAAATTGAGAGCTTCACCTTTTGGCTCAGCTCTCTCTTCACCGCGACAGACTGGTACAGCCTTCGCTTCACAGCAGACGCCGCACCAATCCGCCTGTCGATCTCTCGCTCCATTTTTCCCTCATTCGTGAGCAAGACCCCAAGATACTTAAACTCCTCCACTAGGGGCAGCACATCTTCCCCGAAAAGGAGGAGGCACTCTACCCTTATCCATAGAGTGCCTTCTCCTTTTTTTTATCATTAATTGGTCATTAATAATAACCAATTAATTATTAATAATGAAGTTTGTGTTTAACTGGGTTGAGATAGTTGAATAAGACTGTTACTTCAGTCTTATAGCTGGTTCACCTGAAAGCCAGTGAGATTACTGTTTCGGTCGGTGACCAGACTAACTAGCATGAACCAGCGTACCTCTCAGCATCCGGATAAACTCGTCACAACGCTTCAAAATATGAGGTGCATCACTGCCAGTGGTTAGAAAGTGCAATTAGTTGCTGTTTTTTGCTCTTGTAGCTCGTAATCTTTACTAGACATGTTGGATTTTGAGGTCAGAGTTGGCAGACAGACTTCAGTCATTACAATTGCACGAGACCTTCCAGGTGAATTTTTCACATTTTGATCAACCTTAACTTCCAAATCCACCATCTTGAAGAGTGAAATGTGTTCAGCCCTATCACCAAACACAACGGCTAGTAAATATCGCTGTTTTTCTATCTTTAGGGAAGCACATAAACTACACAGCCAAATGTCATGACTTGCCATGAAGAAGACAAGTAGAAAGAAAAAGAATGCTTTAACGTTTTAAGTGGATCTGGATTACGTTTTTAATTAGCTGTAAGTCTGACTGTTGACTTTGGAGGATTGGTTTGTGCTTAAGAAAAGTCTTTTGTTCCCTAGTATGTCGTATGCTTTTGTGTAAATACCATCAGTGGCTATTTTAGGTATTTTAATGGTCAAAAAGACTGCGGTTTCAGTGAAGGAGTGTAAACACTAAGAAGACTAAATGAACAGTAAAAGCCTTTCATAGGGTTAATTAACCAGAGGTTTGTCATTCCATTTATTGTTACCTAAGTTGGTTAGTATCTTGTAGACATCAAGATCGCGTCAGTGTGTCAGTCTCGTCTTTATATCTGTCATTCTTTTCGTTCAGCAGTCAAAGCCCACAGTCTTGTTTTGATTCCAGGCCAGATTTGCAGGACTGTAGGCGGTCCTGTACCTATATCCTTACACATTTAAAATCTTTTTGATCTTTCTTCTCCCCATATTAGGATCGAGGTTGACTCCTGGTCTGACCTTATCCTAAAACTGGTGAACTTACCAACCTCCCACTGTTGCAGAGGCAATCAGTAGCGTTAATGAGCTCTGAGTCACAGGGGGGGGGTAAGCGGCACTTCAGCAAACCGGTCTCTCTAAAGCGTCCCACTTTTCAACGACTCTCTGTAGAAAACGGATCTGGGTATGACCTCGTGCTCCGGGGTCACCCCACTCCGGCAGGAGGACGGTGCAGGAGAAGGTATAGACATGAAGCAAACATCCTAGAATCCCGTGCTTCATCCATCTTCCCACTGCTACCTGAAACAGGGGCAGTCAAGTTGACCCCCCCCTCCGCGCCGTACAGAAACAAGGAGAGCCGTGTCACTTTGCGGAAACCTCCGTTCAGCCATCTGCTGCTCCATTAATATAGCAGGTGAGAGTGGGGCGGCAGAGAGAAGGTGCTTCAGTCTCCTTCAGCGTCCAATGTCGCTGTAACCTACCGTCAGGCCTGTGCTGAAAATACTGTAAGCCATTCTTTTACATCAGATCGCGTCCATTATATGGTCCTTCAGGGCAGGAGAATTTCAGGCATGAAAACCGTTACAGTAGAGCCAAAAGGCATGCGATCCTCTTGGGAAGTGGGGGCTTCGGCGGCACAGTAGCTGGCATTGTGTCGTAACCCTTTTTCCTCCGCACTCGCTTTTTCTTCTGTTTCTGCTACCTCTGCAGCGATTATGATAATAAGAAGCGTAAGATATATCCCCATTGATGTTGAGTGAAGCAGGTTTAAAATGTTATTGCTGGATTTGAGGCTGGTGTTCCTTTTTTTTTTGTATATTGCAAAGACAAAGTCATGTTCTTTGGTCAGAATGAAGAAAGATGAACAAACGCAGGTGGGCTCAGAAATACAGAGGAACCAGGGGATAGTTGATAACGGGACTAAATCAGTTTTACCCAAGGCAGTTTTAAAATGATTTCATTCATTAAGGGATAGGGATGGGAATCGAAAACCGGTTCCTGTTCAGAACCGGTTCAGTGTGCTCCAATTCCATGGCACCGTTTGGCAGCTCGCTTAACGATTCTCTTTTAGATTCCAGGCAGCATATGTCACATTTTTTACGCAAGTTACGCACACGGCATTCAGTAAAAGCAAGTACGACGTGACAAGGCGTAAGTCTAGAAAAGCAAAACAAAAAAAATGGCGCCCCATCGGGTAAAGTCCGTTCAATCAGTGGATCATTAGCTATACCTAAAACTAATACGCTTGTGGTGATTTAATGAATTTAGCGTTAATCAATAAGAAAATAAAAGCATGAATTGTCGTCTCGATCACTGTGTATGGGGGCACTGCGCTCTACAACAACAATTGTTTCGGATTTCGAGAGGACTTCACCGTTGAAATTCATGAGAGCTATTGTTGAAGCAACAATGCCCATGTGCATGGCCGTTGGATGTTCCAATACATCGGGTAAAAGTGAAAAAAAAACAAAACAGTTTTTTCACCTTTCCGATTCATGATCCACCATGGGCTCTTTTTTTTGGATTGCCAACTTGCCATCGAATGTCTGGCCAGAGAGAAAAAAACGTCATATGCAGCCAACATTTGGAAGAAGAATGTCAAGATGACATGAGAGCGAGACTTTTCGGTAGGTTTTTCTTTTTGATAATGTAGAATTTGCCGGAACATTTGTTTACCGACCAGAAGGGCGGAGTGATACGACACACTTAGAAAGTATGCTCACTGTTGCGAAGCCCACTTATTTTATGCGACTTTGGTCTTATTTTTTCTAAAGTCGCTTGTAAATTTCATGTGTTGTGGGGATGCAGTTTTTTGGGCTTGTTTCTGAAAGGGAAGTCGATTGTGACTCTAAACTAAGTGACGCTGAAATATCCCTCCGCCTCATAACGTGCTGCAGCTCATCCTGACAGCAGGAGCAGAGTAAACTCAGAGTTTGCCTGTATTTTCTGCAGTTTACAGCTGCAATAACTGATGATAACTGCTGAAAGTAGATTAGGCGGTGCAGATCACCATTTTGAGCAGAGATTGGTTCTAAAGACGAGTTTTATACTCATCTTATAACATTGCAGAACCCAACCCATAAACCATACTTTAATGTTTATTTGTTTTTTTATGTCTCTAAAATTTAAAATTAGTATTACTTTAAATTTAAATGCCTAATACCATGTCTATTTTTGTTTAAAAAAAATTCCCCAAATTGGAATCGATAAGAGAATCGATAAGGAATCGAATCGTTTCACAGAATTGATAAGGGAATCGGAATCGTGAAAGTCTATTCCTAACCCTATTAAGGGAGGAAAAAAAGCTGTCCAAACCAAACTGGTGCTATGCGGAAAAGTAAATGCTAACTAAACCCAACTACCGTTGCCGACCTTGGCAGCATCTACTGCAGTGAAGCGCTAAGCCTTTAACATCGCTGTGAGGTTATCAGACACGTCTTTGTTTCCCATGTCTTCTTCAAGTTCTTTAGACTGAGGTCTTTTGAGAACATTCGTTCTCCTTCACGTCAGACAGGTTCTAGTGAAGTCTTGATTCTAGAGGTTAAATGGTAACCATGCATGGTTTTGATTAGTGAATTTTGGGCAATTAGTTCTCACATAAGGCCAGGTCGGTTCAGATTGCCCCCCCCAAACCCACCTCAATAAATAAAACCATCAGTTAAAAACAGCTTTGTGGATTTACTCAATTTATCTGAGACATTAGTACAACAAAAAAAATGCAAAAACCACAAATCTGTAGGCAAAAACTTATCAAATTAGAAACAGCAGATATAAGTCCAACTAATAAAAAAAAAAATTACATACCAGCAAAGGTTGCCATGCTATGTTGTATAAAGCTCCTGAAAAACTGCATGTGTTGTTCTGAAAATGATGCAGAACTAGGTCTATAATAATGTGACAAAAACACTTTGATTTACCCATTTTATTGAAACTTCTATTTTCAAAATAAACTCACAAAATGACAGCAAATTTCCCACTTGGAAACAATCATGTTTCCAAACCATTTTGCCTCGTCAGCAGTACTTGTTTTGCAACTGCAGACATTTACATTTAGGCGTCTGGAATATGCTTCTTTATATATATATAAAAAAACAATATACATGAAAATAAATAGCTTAAGTCTCAAGTTAAACATGCAAATAAAGTAACAAATTGAAGAGACAGTTGTAGCTATGCACGACAGGACACGACATGTACCATCTGTCCTAGTTTAAGTACTTGCCTTGGGTGACTATCCAGAAAGATGCAAATGACAAAGGCTGAGTGAAGTCAGGCTGGAAGCAACGATGAAATCGCATAAATCACAGTGATGCAGGAGGGTAATATTGTCTAGGGACTGAAATGAAGCTCTAATTAAACTATACATGAATGTGGGACATTAAACAGCCAGGATTACTGCATATTTTGTCTAAAAGTTCATAATAAATTATGTTTCTCTGGCCGTTCTGAACCTAACAGCAACTTCCCAAAAAAAAAAAAACTGTTTTAAATCACGGCTGTACTCACAAGGGATCTAAATAAAACCCTAAATTTGACATTAATATTTAAAACTCAGTATATTACAACGCAGTTAAGGATCTAAAGTTGTACAGTTGAGCAACATGTAGGTACTGTCTTTTTTCCTTTAATGACCTGTTCTTTGAAGCATGACTAAAAAAAGGGGACCATCCGCCGCCAGAGACCTGAGCATCTCGGGCCAAACAAAAAACACGGACGTGTGCTGTTAAAGAGGCATTGACTACAGGAAAATAAGGGGAAACATTTGGAAGCTACTGTGTGCACCGTTAACCAGCGCTTCACAGTGTCGAAGCAGAGCCGTTATTACAATACGAGTTTGTGCTGCATAAAAAGGTACTCCGTCACGAACGAGGTCGAGGCACTTTTGAGAGCAGCGTGCAGGTACTACAAACGGTAACACACACACACACACCATCAGTCCTTTTCATCTGCTCCGAACGGAGGTGAAGACCGAACGCTTTCGTTTATCTTGTTCAGTCAGAGTCCGTGCTGAACAGCTCGATGCCATGCGTGTCCCAGTGCAGGCCCACTCCCGAGTAGAAGACCAGCGACCAAATGTAGGGGATGAAGAAGTCCTCTGGCTTGTCTTCCTCCACGTACCTAAACTTTAGCGCCAGAAACTTCTGTTCACACAGGAAAAAGAAAAAAAGAAAAAAGGAAATACATAAAAATGCACAGTACTTCGAGCTTAAATGTACAAACATTTGTCTTAAAGATTGCGTGTTTTCAGTTTGCATGTCTGGCGGTGTGGCTGCAAACAACAGCAGGACCATGAAATTTGGTATGCAAGTGGCTAAAAATGATCCTTCATCTGTTAGGTGGTTCATTCAGGTGTGTCTAGGAGAGGAGCTTGGACTAAAGCCAGCCGGTTGAAGTGCTTTGTGTATCTGATCAGGATGCCTCATGGGCTGGTAAGTCCCAGAACAAGCTTGAATTACTATATGTCTGGTCTGAGAAAAATCTCAGCATCCCTATGAGGTGGAGAGTGTCAGTGAGAGACGAACGGATGGATAGATGGAGAGATGGACAAATGAACGGACAGATGGATGCATGGGTGGATGTTGGACAAATGCATGGATGGAGGGTGGGGAAACTACCATATTTTTTGGTAGTTTCCGCACCAGATTATAAAGCCCACCAGATTATAAGGTGCATTAAATATTCTTTCCAAGTGTGTAATATAACTCTGCCCCTCCGCATACATCGCTCTCTCCTGAGAGGGAGAGCTAGTTGGACTACTCTGCCCTTTTCCCAACAAAAGGTCAAAATAAACGTAACTTTCATATTGAATTAACTTACTAGGTTTATTGATGCTAGCGTGTACTCCGGGTGTGGGCTGCCTCACATGTACAATGCACTTCTAGTTTAGACATTACAGTCAGGCAGTCTTGTAGACTGCTCAGGGGTCCTGTTAAGGGAGCCGATCAGGTAATGGCACAAAGTAACATAATATTTCGAACATCCACTGAGTGGAGCTGCTTCGTTGCTTATCAAAGTCGTACTTATACATTTTGACAGATTTTTTAAACGCATTTTACCACATAAAATCAGTCAGTAAGCACAACAAGTACAGTAATCACATAAGGCGCATTGGATTACTAGGCGCACTCCACATTTTTAAGAAAATTGAAAGATTTTAAGTGCGCCTTATAGTCTAAAGCAACGGTAATGGAGGATGGAAAATCAAATGGATAATAGACAGAAGGATGATTCACAATTAGATAGATGGAGGACAAATGAACACATGGATGCATGGTGGACAAATGGATGGATGGTGGATGTAGGACAATCAGATTGAATAGATGACAAATGATCGGTGAACAAATTGATGGACATGAAGAAACAAATGAATGGATGGACAAGTAGATGGACGACAACTGGATGGATGGTTTCAGATAGATGATGGACGCATAGATGGATGCCAACAAATACATGGATGGACGATAGCAAAGAAAATAGAAGGTGGACGATCAGATGGTTGGATAGATAGATGGAAGGATGAATGAATGTCTCACAATTAGTCAGATGAAGGACAGATGAACACATGGATGGATGGTGGACGATCGGATAAGCATTATAAAGCAGACCAGGCTATACACAAAACAAGAACAACAGCAGCACAATGTTTCTCTCTAGAGCAGTAGAAAGTTTTAAGGTGAACTTTTTAAAAGGTAATAAAAAATGTATTTTTGGCCACAGTCAGTGACGGATGACTCATAGCAGGGTACTTTTTGATTGACGTGAAACTTTCTCAAATGAATCATTAGCACAACAGAGTAAATTGTTTGCAAATGTGTGAAAAATGTCAAAGGTACAATTACTCTGTAGCATCTGTAATTAGTTTCATAACATATGTTGCTTTTTTTTTCTGGGTGTTTTTTAATCATCGCTGAGGCACACAAGATGATTATTTTTCTGTCAAGAAGCAAATACGGAAAACTCTGATCCTTAAACAGATGTTTCATCTAAACTGACAAGAGTGCTTTTTATTTGTGTGTATTTATGCGTTTTATGCAAGAACAGAAGCAAGGGGTGGGTGGGGGGGGGAGCAACAGTCCGGGTGATGACCTCCGCAGGCTCTGATTGGTTAAAGCCTCTGGTTCAGAGCAAATCTACAGATGCAAAACAAACATGAATGTTCAACGAAGCACAGAGAGGCTCATCTAAACAGTTTTGAACAGTCTGAATCAATAAACATGGGTCACAGAGATTTGTTACTACAGTGGCTGTTTGCATGCCTGATCAACAGACATGTTTATGGCAACAGTTTGGTCTGCACATTTCTGCAGTTGCTTTTAAAAAAAAGTCCTCACAGCATTGCAATTTTTAAGATAAACATTCTTATTTAATGCCTTGGTTGTTTTTTAATCTTGCTCTCAGTATGTTGCCTATCAAAATCTATACAGAACATAGTATATTACTGCTACATTTAACTATTTCAGGTCTCCTTCATGTGTTCATTAAAAATGAAGCGGTGGATGGTCAAGAGTGGTCTCTACCGATGTCTTCTGAGGTTAAGCCAACAATTCACTGCCCTCCCCAGTAAGTGTGATGGAGAGTGAGAGTTCCTCATGTGTTAGGAAGCTTCACCGAGAAGTTATCGCTGAATCTGAAGGAAGCGTGGCTACCCTGCACTTAGGCTTAGGCCGCAACCATATAACTCCAAATGTATCCATTTTGACACAATTATTTCTGCGACATTTACCTCCTCAACAAAGTCAGCATTTTTCTGAACACACAATTTGCAACATATAAAGAGATATATTTTACATACCCTGAATAAATAAGCAGAAAACATAAGGAAAATGTATTTTTTTTGGTCTAGCGTATCAATTACGATACAAGGACAACCTGAAAGCTTGACGTTTTATTTGAATTTTTTCCGAAATGTGAAGTTTCTTCACAATTACCTGATGTGTGTTGTGCCTCCTGCACAACACACTTCTCCATATTGTGCATAATGGCTGGTTGCATGGGCACCTAGGTAGGTTGTGTTGGTGAGGTTGCAGTTCAGATATAAAAAGGAATGCGTCACCTGGCATATATTTAACAATGAAGATGATGGTCATGTGACATAAAAAGGGAAAGCAGTAGCTGACATAAAAAAAAAATAGAAAAACAACTTCAGACTTCGAAGACTTGGTGATGAATTCACACTTAGAACCAATGTTGGTTTTGTTTGCATGAATCCTCTGACTGTACTTGCAGAAAAATGCAAACAGTGGGCTACATCCGGTTACAATTACTGGGGTAAAAGGCCTGCTCAGCAGTGTGCTGCAGGGCTCTGTGGAGCAACTCCCCCCCAGCTGCAACTTATCGTTCAAGATGACAAGTTGATGAAAATGGTGAAGGTATTTCTTAGTGACATACGAAGCTGAAACTGATGGCAGATACACGCAAACCTCATATATTTTTAGGCAATCTCCACAGATTCCAGTTATCATGGGGATAAGATGGCCAAGAAAGCAGAAGGGATACATTTTGTGCCTTTGGAGTTACTGGAGGCCTTAGTGGAAGGGTAAATTTAATGTTTTGGGGTTGTTGTTGTTATAATCAGTCAAAAGAAGCACTTTCCTACATGTTTCTCAACATTTCCTTAACTCAGATAAAGAAAACTCTACCATCAAACACGTAAAAGACTGAATTAGGATACTGACGGTCACAATAAAGCAGGAGCCGCATACAATATTCTGTTTTATAGAAACAACTCATTTCTTCTCATATGGAATGCTGAATGATCTTTTTCCAACTCCGCCAGCAGAGAAGAAAAGAAAACCAAAGAAGACCAAACCAAGCATCTGCCAGCCCACCTAACAGCAGGTTGGCAGCAGAAGAGGAGCGCATCAATAATACAAGGGCGCCTCATTATATCGGCCGGTCCAAACTTGCATGTATGTGCGCGCACGCAGTCCAGTAATCAGTCTGCGGTGAAAGACAGACGCCGTGGCCTTTATGCGACGGGCCCAGTCTGCTCCATTGAGTCCTGACTGCCTCTATTCACAGCCACGCTATCGGTATCATAATGACACAGACAGAGGGGCTCCGGGGTCACAGGCCATATGCCAGGCTACTGAGACTAGACCACACACACCAGGACCATTGTGATGGCCAGACACAATGCAGAAGCTGTGCTACCCTCCTGGTATTTGTGTGTAGGTGACTTGTCTCACAGTCCACCAACTCATCAAATGTTCATATGACACTGATGGAGACAATTACTAAGCCCCAGTTCTGTTTCACCTAGTGGATAAAAACAAACTTGTTCTCAACTTTTTTTCTTTTAATTGCAAATGATGTGTTTGAATGTATTTATTTATTTACATGCGTTACCATACAGAGAGACAGTTGTCAAGGAGATGAATGTCCAGTTTTGATCATCATGATGTATGGATCTTAAACGGTAATGCTAATGTGCTAATTAAGATAATTAAAGCATTAATCAGCAAACGTGGCTATGTCAACATGCAGTCAAGATGAGTGGTATTAATTCTGCTCCATCGTGAAGCGTCAACAGATTTTAATTTGCCACATCCAATATGCAAATATCTCTCTACGGTGTACAATAAGCTAATCAGCTTTATGAAGCATATCTGGTATTAGTTGGGAAGCACATTCTAGTCTTTCGGTAAAAAAAATAATGCTTATTTAGGTGCAAAGGGCAAGTTATAACTTAGACGCATTGATGCAAGTGGAGTAGTGTCCACTCCAGTCACTGTGAGACAATATCTAAAGAAAATCTTTGCATTTTTTGCCAAGAAAAAAATAAAAAGTTTTAGAATTATAAAAGCATTTTTTTAAGCCATGTTGTTTTTTTCAAACACTGATCTGTAAGTTCAATCCATTGATTCCAGTTGTACGCTACATCAATAACTACTATTGAAACATTAGATGTAATTTCTTATTAAGCATTGTGATGTGAGTAGATTGCTAAGTGAAGAGATCTTATGAAGTGCTTTCTCTGGCAGACCAAAAACAAAGATGTTAAGTTCAATGTTAACTTTAAATTGCCCTTATATGTGTGTGTGGTAGTAGGATGTCATGTGTCTCTGTGTTGCCATGG
Organism: Fundulus heteroclitus; assembly: GCF_011125445.2. NCBI lineage: Eukaryota > Metazoa > Chordata > Actinopteri > Cyprinodontiformes > Fundulidae > Fundulus > Fundulus heteroclitus. The sequence goes on from NC_046368.1 coordinate 18,944,590, forward strand.
GGTCTACCCTCCTGCCCAATGACAGATGGAGAAAGCTACCAGCTCCCTTGCCACCCTGTGTGGATAAACGGGTACAGCTAATGGATGGATGGTTCTAGTTCAATTTATGAATAACGGAGACGTGATTAAAAAGAGCTGCTGAATTCACAGCCTCAAACTATTTAAAGTTTGTGGATGAATTTGTATCATAAGAATTACAGATACAGTATTTTAGCAAGCGTTACAATTTACCCTGGCTATGGGTAAAGTTTTACTGACGCTGAGTTTTCAGCGATGTAAGAAAGACAGTAGGCTGCTGAAACATACTTTGAATTTTTGCTTGTAGCAAACATGCTATAGAGTTTAACATAAAAATAATTGTCAAACTAAAACATTTTTTTAAAATTGCTTTTCAAAAATCAGGCAGCGTTAGGTTGTAGCCGATTAGATGTTTAACATAAATGGTCATACGTCCATTCACAAAGCTACCTTGGGGTGTAATGTGTACGATAGGATACGGTACAAATAGAATGTAATGCAGCTCAACTAGTACATACACCCCCCCCCCAAACAGTAATATTTATTTATATGGCTTTTATCACTATGCCATTAAATGAAGTCAATTTTGTCATACACTTGAGGCATGAGCTCCAAGTGTATTAATTCACTATAAGATAGAAAACAAAGAAAATATCAAATCCTGCTAAAACTGATCAACTAATGCAGAAATATTGTTACAATTTCACTTATAAATCAATTTTTTTAGGCACAGATGATAATAAATGCTTAGGCAGTTTGAGACGTTAGTGATGGATGCTTACAATTTATTCCGTAAATTAAACAAAACCTTTCCAGTGCAAAACAGCAAATGGGTTATTGATCATTTCTGGACCTTTGGTGAAACGTTTTAAACCCCTTGTATTTTTGGTACGTTGAAGTTGCCCCAGGACGGTCATTGAGATCAATTTAACTGTCACTTATCCACCGTAATTAATTACAGTGCAAGAGAGGAACTAATAGTGATGGTGGAAAAGGCCATTTCTTTTCATGTTTTTATCGTTTAACTATCTGAAACAAGCATCACTTTTCACAGCACACCCAAGGAACGGACGGGTTGCTGTTGTCCAGAACTCAAGAGGGACCGGCTCTGCAGCATATTATGAAAAACCTGAAACAAGCAACAATTTCTTTATGTTTATCATTGACTCCATCCAGGATCCCTTGTTGAATAATACATGTTCTGCAGCACCCTTCTCAGCTGTTATGTCCTCTAATGAAGGCAGAGATGGTATATCAAAGCTAGTAGATGCCGTTTGTTCACGGGGTTTGTTGCAATATGAAGTCATACTGCATGAGGAAACATGGTGGAGGTTTTTAAAGATACAGCCAAGTATCTATAATCAGGCTACAAATAATGGAAATGAAAAGCCTGGTGTTGAGGTGATAAAACTGAATTGACTGGGGTTTATTTCTCTCTTTCATGGATGTAAGGAGGAACATGTCACGTCCTGGTGGTTCCTCCGTAGAGCTCAAGTCTCAGAGTCTTGGAACAGGTTAGTGGAAGGTAGTGGTGCCAATTAAAGTGGTATTGTGAATATATATATATATTTTTAAAAAGTTCATCAATGTTTCTAAAAGCGTTTAATCTGTAGTCCATGACTTCCTGTCGTCCTGGTCCATAAATATGACCTCTAGACCAAGGCCTGTTTCGAAATTGGACAAATAACAGAATATGATTTATAGCTCTGGCAGACCTAGGTAATTTTTTTTTTTCCATTTGGCAAACATGTTTCTTTTGGCTGGGAATATTGTTACTGCTTAGGAGCGACCCACTCAAGGTCCTAATGGAGAATCTATGGGGGGAACTAAAGATTAGGGGTGATAGCTAGGGGGGCGCCTTCCCAGCTCACAGATTGGAGCTTATCACTGAAAATAAATCATCAAAATAACAGAAGAAACATACAAAGCATCAGTTTGACTGCTGCAACACAAATAACAATTTTCTTAATGGTTACTGAGAACGCAATAAATAATTTTGTGACGTGCCATTTGTTATTGAAATATATATAAAAAAAACAACATTATTTTAAACTGATCCTGTTTCATTGTTTTATAATTTTTTTGAGAGATGCCTGCTTCGTTCTTCATCAGAAACAAACTTCTTGCTTGAATCCAAATCATTTTAAAACTAAATCTGCCAGGGGTATTTTCCTGTGTGACCCCTATCTTCTCAGCATTTAAAACAATTGAAACTGCAATAAATAATAAAATTCTATGTTTACAGTATTAAGGGCAATGAAACATGTCCAAAGCTCACTGTTGGACAAACTGCAGGATTTCTTAACCGCGATTCTACGCTACTGCAATAAAGGAGGGATTTATTTAAAGGCATTTTAGACATCTCTACCAGGGGTGCCAATAAATCCGGAGGGTGTTGCATTTGATGTGCTCTCAGAAGCTCGGAAGAGATTAAAAAGTAGGAAAAGATGATACTTGTGTTCTTAATCAAACATAGTTTCCTATAAGGATTGTTTTCCGTGTTTATGTTGGAGAGAATAAGGAAAAAAAACAAAAAACAGAGACATGCAAGAACATCTTCTCGACACTCTGTACATAATAAGAAAATAGAGCAAATCATCCCTGAGTCACAGTGGCCACGGTTTTTTCCTCCTTCTATATTGGACAAAGACGGCTGGGGATTTTGTGCAACAGGAAACTTTAGATATCACAACGAAAACATCCCCTCCAGGCTGTAGAGTTGTCTGACAGAGTAGAACGAGCACAGCATCCCCGCCATTAATCTTATCTTTCCCTTATTCTTACTCTGCAGGGGTTTCCTCTGTACATATCTGCCGTGGTCCTTCGCCCTCACCCCCTCCAGTTTGTTGTCTGGGCCCGCTTGGCCCGGGAACAGATCAGTTAGCTGCAGGTCCTGGCGGGTCAGGCCCCTCGCCCCTGAACACAGACTGGCTGGCTGGCCTCGTATCTCCGCTCAGGACTCCGTGTTCCCTTTCCTCCTCCGCAGGCTGCTGCGCCGCCAGATCTCGGCCAGACGGACAAGAATGCAGCTACGGAGCGAATATTAACCCAGAGCCCACAAATAAACTCATACGCAGGTTGAAAGGCGCAGCCGTTCAAAAGGTTAGATTTCAAACAGACTTCCTTGCTTTTTTATAACCTCTCTGCCAGGCATCATTTATATGAATTGCTTGGTTGTGAAGGAAAATGTCAACCATCTGGAGGGTCCAGACTCTTGAATTATAAGGACAGGTTTGTGTCGATGATCGGGTGAAGACTTTAATTATGATAAGCGTACATCTGGAAATCGACACTTACACTTAGGAGTGTTTTAAGCACTCGTTTGTGTAAACGCTGCTCTCTGCACGTCGCTGTGTGGGAAAATGAGCGGCCATCAGGCCTGTGAGGAACCAGGTACCTGAGGAACAGCTGGTACACTGCAAAAACGCAACTAGAAATAAGTAAAATGTTCTTAAAATGTGTGTATTTGTCCTTGAATTGAGCAGGTAAATAAGATGATTTGCCAATGGAATAAGAATTTTGCACTTAAAATAGGAACAATTCATCTCAGTCATCTTATTTCAAGTGCAGGATGTCTAATTATCTTATTTTTGGGGTCAAAATACTCATTCCATTGGCAGATAATCTTATTTACCTGCTCAAATCAAGGATAAATGCACTAACTTTAAGAACATTTTACTTATTTTTAGATCCGTTTTTGCAGTGTAATCCTGCTGCCTAACACCCTCAGTCCACCCCCCCCCCCCTCCATGAGGAGTCAGAGAGTCTGTAGGCTATCAGTGCTCAATAAAGCAGATTTCAGCTGGACAGGCTAAACGACACATTCCTCAAGCCCTGCCTGCGAGCGCCACACACCCTGAGACAACTAACACACAAAGACATGAGAGGGATCAGAGACGTCTGAGTGACAAGGCAACCAGGCCCATCTTTGGGGTATTTACACCTCCTATAACGCATTGTCTCAGCTGGGGCTTAATTGACGCGTCAACGTTTTTTGTCCAAACTGCTTTAAAGTCCCTTTCAAAGGGACCGGCCCTCTGAACCGTAGTGTCAACAGCGACGCTTGTTGCTTGAAACAACAGGGATCTGTTTGGTTAGTTAAGTCGAAACGAAACGCGGCTTCTTGACAGCTGTCAGCTCCGCTCGACAAATAGTTTCCAGAGAAACGGATCCAGCCTGTCCCAGCTGAGACGTCTCCGCCAACACTACCCACGGGCGGGTTTCTGGTATTAAGCTATAGCAGGGTTTAAGAAAAGCTACGCTAATCGCTGTCGTGACACGGGCGTTGAACCTGCTCCACCGGCCGATGTGCGCTGCCTGGCTCAAAGAAGGCCGACAAGTTTTTCCACTTGGAAATTATTATTACATCTAAATTACTCTGATTTTTTTTTTTTTTTTTTGCTTGAGTCTATACAGAAAATCAAAAAAAAAACTGAAATAATCAACATTATAGTTCTTTTAGCACTGGGTTTAAAACCTGTTGCTTGTTTGTGTTAAATAAAAGTGAAAGATCAAGGTTCGGGTTGTTGTTTCAGATCGCCGTCTGCATACTGTGATACCACGAAACGGTGGTATATTTACACAAGGTTATCATGCAATGAGAATCTCATACTGGCCCAGGCCTTGTCTACACTACGTTTTAAACACCTCCTACAATTTTTGGCACCCCCTGGTAAAGATGAGTAAAAAGCCCTAAAATAGATTGTTGTTATTGAGACTTGGTGACCCCCCCCCCCCAAGATGGCTCTCTCTGCTGCAGCTCTCTAAAAGGTCTTTTCCAGACACCAGGGTAGCTTTCTGGAGCCATTATTAACCCAACTTGAGCATCAAGTGCGTTCAATAGGGTAAAAACCCATAAGGAACAAAAAATGTATAATTCAGTCATAGTTTAAAATGCTATAAAGCCATTTAGGTTTGATTGTAAAAGATTTTAAATCATCAGCATCTGGTTACAGCCATCTGTGCTGAAAGAGGGAATAAATCCTTTATACGTATTTAAGGGATTTAAACTGATTATGTTCCGACGCACAAATAAAAACAACCGCAATACCTTTTTATTATTAACAGAGTTTAAGAAATGAAGCGCGACAGCTGGTGTGGGGTTAACTTTCCTTTTGGACACGTCTCTCAGGCTTTATTTATTAAATACTTATGAATTTCACAAATTTCCTCTGACCCTTAATAGATTGTAATGCAGTTTCAGTGTAGAGGCTATGAAATGATCACAAGTTTATGAATGGCAGACATGTTTTAATCCTGATGCAGTGGGAGGAGTTACTATTCGGCATCAGTGACCCTACAGTAGAAACTAGGGAAGTTAAGATTACCCGACTCCCATCAATACCTTCATGGTTTCTCCTGGTTGCCTCCCTTTGGACCTTTTCTGGACAGACCCAAAACTCTCTTAAAGGACCACATATCACCACTGGTCTTGGAAGGTCCTGGGATCCCCAAGAGAAAAATAAACCTGGACAGTGTTGCTGGGGAGAGAGATGTCTAGGGTTCCCAGTCGGACTTGTTACTTCTGCAAGTCTCAATCATTGGGTGGGTGGACGGATCTGTGCTCAAGATTCCCTTATGCTTTGCTCCATAACTGGGAATTATCTTGGAACTCCTTCATTTTTAGTGTGAGCCAGAGCTACTATTAACGAAAAAGCTTGCAGCTTTTATTAAATATCATATTTGGTCAAAATCAGATTCAACAGCTGAGACCTCAATAAAACAGAAACTCTGTAGCAGCTTGTAAAAGCTTGATAAGTGCATCTTTATTAACACTAATTAGAATAATATGAATAAAGTTTCAAAAGTTGATTACCATGACTCGATTCTGGCAAAAAAATACTTTTTAGACACAGTCGAAAGTGGACATAGAGCATTTTGTAAACAAAAAATGTTGCCTTTTCTACATAAAGCGTTTGTTTTGCGCATAATTATATAAAAAATTTGCATTTATTCTTCGCCTCTGGCTCTCATCTTGTTGAAGAAACAAAAAGACACCAACCGCAGCGCCTCCTCTTCAGAAGTAATTACTACTGAATAGACTTGCCTCACTTGTGATTGACCAACCAAGATGAACGACGTGCTCCGGCTAAATGCGTTTTCTTTGGAGAATACCGAGAGCGTTCACATCTCTTCCTTCGCGGGCCGCTCCTCGAAGGCTCGACTGATTGAGTCGTCGATTCTCCATTTTTTTTTCAGTAATTATCGACGCATTGACGATTCCACACAACATTCATCTAACATATGGATTTTTTTCTTTTTTCAGACTGGGGGCCCAACAGTAGGATGAGCTCATAGGGTGAAGGAAGGCAGAAGAGGAGAGACAGCTGTTTGTTTGAGTGATGGTACCATCAGACGGCATGGACCTCTCCCAGAGGAGACATTGCCCAGATATTTCCTTCGCTTCACGTCACCCAGTGGAGCTGGAAAGCTTTCAGATGGTTGGAAAGTCAATGTGAAACTCAACGACGTATTTGCACTCCCTCGCTGTGTGCACTTGCAGCCGTACACCCAGTTGACATGGCAAAAAAAAAACATGTGCGCTGCTCCCGCTGAAGGACATAGCAGGGTTATACACATGTATTATTCTATGGATTTATGGTTGATTGCAGCATTAATGCTTGGAGGTGCTGACTGGGGTAGAGACGGGGGGGACGCACATAAACTCATGCCGATGGACCATCCCTCTTAAAGCATCGACGAGTGAGACAAATGCCTTGCAGCCCGCCGCCAAGTATAGAACATGAAACACATGATGAAACATGCAATTAAGAGCCTCTGTGCTGGTGGGGAGTGCTGTGTGGAGACCCCTGGTTACATATTCCCTCACTGATTAATGGAGGAGCTTTAGGAGGGGAGGGGTTAGCGAACCCGCCAGGAGTGCAGGGTAACGAGGCGCGGTGGCAGATTTATGTCCCCTCCCTCCCGCCCCTCTCCCTACAATCTTACGTGTCCATGACAAAGTGCCCCCCCGAGCTCCCCCATCCCATATCCTTGAAATGTCATTACATGTTCACATGTAGCGGTCCAGCGGAGATGGAAGGGGGGGGGGGGGGATATGCATTAATGCTGATGAGAACTGGGCTCTGGCCTTTTGTCTCAGGTCTCGGTAGCGGGTTTTATCTGCTCCTTGAACCCTTTTCGCATCCACGTCTAATACTTCTCCCCGTTCGTCCGTGCAGACGGACTCATTAGTTTGTCTTCAATTACCCCGCAACCATGCAGCATGCAGGACCTCGCGGTCTGCGGTTCTGTTTACATTACGCATGTACTGTTTCTTTTATCTTCAGACAGCCTTCATTAGCAATCGCCCCTGTGTTCTGCTGTCCTGTCTGTTATCTTACCTTGAGTCTGTCTACAGGCAGGGCCTGGGCTCCTTTCATGATGACCTCCTGAACCCTCTCCACTGACAGGTCACTTCCAGCCTGCTCCAGACGCTGACTGAAGAATCCTATCACCTAAAGTTCACACAGCAGGAGACAGACAATCAGAAATGTTGCATTTGGGAGGGAGGGGGGGGGGGTGTGTGGGGGTTGCAAACCACAGTGCCTGTGAGTATGTTTCACCAGATTTCCTGTATCTCTGTTTTTACCAAATATGGTTTCCCAAAATATCTAAAAGTTTTTCCCCATTGTACCATGGCATTTTCTGCAGCTGCATGGGGCACAGAATAGTGCAGCAAGCTGCTGCACACTGCTGGTTAGCTGGCTGAAAAGAAAAATGCTATTGTACATTTTCATTGCTTACAAGAAAATTCAGCTATCTGGAACAATTTTCTTGATGCAAAACATGAAAACTCATTGTGTGGAAACTAAAGCAGCAACAGCCAGCATTTTACTTAATGTAAAGTTGGTTCAAAACAACATTTGGCTACAAGTTGAATGTGTATAAAGCAGCTGACTGCAGGCTGGCCACCTTATAACATCAACTTGTTCTTCCTAGTGTTACTCTACATTATCATTTTATATTACTTTAGCAGAAATGTTGTCTGATTAAAGCAAAAGCCATTAGTTAATGTTATGCATTTATTTTTTTTATTTTTTTTGTGTAAATACTGTGATAATGTGACAGTGCTGTATTTTAATCATCTAGTCATCGTAATGTGAGAATCTCACACTGGCCAATCTTGAGTTTATAATTTATATATAAGCATACAGACAAATAGTTATATTGTTTTATCTTTAAATCAAATGTGTATGTATTGGAAAAGCAGATGTAACAGTGAGCACATTAATTCTGTGAGAAACTAGAAGGTTTTATATTTACTGACACCAAAACTCAAGGCATTAAATATCACAATGTAGGCACTGTTCAGTAGTTATTACTCTAATTTTTCATGCCACCACTACAAAATACACAAACACAATTAAATTAAATATTGTTTATTGTGTTTTCTTGATTGAGAAGCCTTTAGGACTCATTTATTACACCGCCTGGACACCAAGCCATAAATTGTCTCCATGGTGTGTCGTGTTGTAGAGAGAAATCTGACCCTATTCAGGGTACCTCAGTTGATGAAGTGGCCAATCTTGCATGCATAGCACTAGTAATATAGTGTGTGTTTATTACCGCTTTCTTGTGGGCCTGCCTTACAGAAACAGTGACATATATGACCTTACAGTGACCCACGACTAAATCATAATCCTTTAACAAAATGATGAAACCATTTACATAATCAATGTATTGATAGAAAATATTACACAAATAAATCTAACAGTTGAGGTGTGCTTGGGAGGCGAGTCCAAAACACAATGAAACAATGATATCACACCGATGCAGCAAAACAGACTATTCATCACAATTTTGTAGCGGTTAAAATCTGAGACTGAATAAAAACGAACAGCTTTAACTCAGGAGAAGTTTGTCATAAATGACAGAACTAAGTAAGAAGAATAACCCGAATGTCTGCTCTTTTCAAACTACAAATGATCCACAAACCTCGGCATTTTTGATTATTTAATCTGTACTCTTACTTAAGCACAGTAAGGTTGATGAATGTATTTAAATACAAGCTCTGTAAAAACACTGCGATGTTGAGCGGCTGGGTTTAAATGTTGTGTTTGCAAACAAAAGTACTGAACTGCTGCCAGATCATTTTAAGTTAACAGAAAATATGAACAGCAGAGGCGCATAAACTAAGAGACGGCTGAAACAAATTGCTGGTAATACTCAAACAGGAAGAATGCTTGGCCTCCATCCACTACAGTCTCTCTAGCAGAGCCTTTTTCAGAGTGCATATCTACCTGCTTTTGTGTCTGATTTAGCTTTTAATTAGGATTTAATAAAAGGCTATAGGGGTGCAAATCAACAGCTTTATCCCGATACAATGTTATATTGACTTATCTGGATGACAATACCATATTTACCAATATCACAAAGTCTGATTTCCGATCGTCTTTTTATTGATTCAATTAGCTGAAACAAACTGGGCCTTCTTAGACTCACCTGTATCATATGAGAGCAGAAGACTGCAGAATTTCCATGAACATGTTCTGCATTAAATGCTAAATAAAATTAACAACTGAGGCCTAGAATACTTAGTCAACACTAATGAACGAAGGTAAAACTGACATTTTAAATGTTTCCTTTTAGATGTTATACCATTCAGAGTAACGACGTTCCGGTTAAATTAAACGTATCCTTTAGCATCTGGAATTTCACTCTGGAGTAAGTTAATTGTAGCCTCGTGAGACCATCCTGATCTCGCGAGCTTTCAAGGTTTCACTCGCAGATCAGTCTGGCTACTCTCCGTTAAAGAAAATTTGGAGCCGTTCACCAAACGAACGTCCAATCAGCGTTGGCTTTGAGGCGGGTTGAGGTGTGACGCAACGGGAAGCGCGTCAGTTCAGTCTAAAGAACATGGCGGCTTCAGCCGATGAAACTAGCGTTAGCGTGGCTATCGAGCAAGTTTTATCGGAATTACAGAGTGTTTCTTTGCTGAGCTAACGAGCCTTTACCTGCAGCAGCAAGAGTAGCTTGGCTTGTGGTTGTGTTTTCGTCGTCGCTCGTAACAGAGCGACGACGAAGCATGTTGACGAGTAAGTCATATGCTTCGTTGATCTGATTGGTTTATTTGGCCCGTCTATCACCAACATAGGCCAATCAGCTAACCAGTATTTTCGCCCCTTCCCAAAATTACTTCAATGGAAGGTTTCCAGATGGATATGCGAAGCAAATCTATCTGGCGGCGTCAGGTTAAGTTAATTGGGCGTCCATTGTTAAACTAATGCAGACCGTGCAACAATGCTAATACAGTGTCTTACTTTGCTAAATATTGAGCTGACGCCAGGCACAGGACGGTAGCTAGAGACAGAACGTCTCCTTTGGAAACATGGCTGGTTTCTTTAGATTTTTCTATCACGTCTCTAAGAAACAAATTAACTCAAATTTTGTGAATTAACGTATCAGCAGCTTACACGCCATGAGATCATCATCTGGGTTTTTTTAAATGCACAGAAATTTTTGTGTATGTAAACTTCTGAAATTGAGCCAAGTAATAGAAAAGTGTCTCTCCTTGTTGCTCTTATTATTCTGTCATGAAGGACGTATTAATAATTTTAGAAATCTTAGAGTTTGTAAATGGCCTGTTTTATTATAGGATCAGAAAGCAACTCTGTACTTTTGCATGGCTTTTCTTATGTGATGCTGATTGGAATCTCCAGTTTATAATTAAAGTATCTACATTATCCAATGTATTACTAATTTAATAATGACGGCTTTAGCCTTAAATTTACCCCCTGCTTTTGTTGACTAAGAACAAACTAAACTAGGTGATGATTTTCTTCATAAAACTCTCCAACTCATTAATTCTCTCTGTTTGGCGCTGTCCAATTAAAATTTCAGTGGCCAAACCGAATCTAATGACAGCAGACAAAACACCCCTGATACTCCAAAACAAAATGACCAAACAGTCAAAAACCGGCAGCTAAAAGAGATCAACCTTGCAGCTATTTGCGAATCACAGCTTTAACATTTTCCAGCTTTTTTTTTTTTTTTTTTTTACAAAAGATAAATAAGACTTGTCAGGTTTGTCAGCAACAGAAAGTCTCTGGGAAAATGTTTCCATACTGTGCAGGGCTATAAAGGGGCCACAATGTGAGGTATTTGGCCCTAAATAATAAGAAAAGCTGGAAACAGTCGCAGATAAGGGGTTAAAAGGTAAAACGCAAAGCTGCATACATGCTACTTTTTGTTAAGCGTGGAACTGATTCAAATTCAACACATGATATCAGCATATTTTTTAATCACACGTAGAAAAAGCCCTTGAGCAGCGCTTAAATTATTTGATGCCCTTCGGCTTTACAGGAAATCGAGGAAAGCATATTTGGGGTTTCTATGGGTGTGCTGGATGCCCCCGAGGAAAATGTTTGAAAATTAAAAAAAAAAAAAAAAAAAATCCTCTGTATTACTGATTCTATTTAATGTCCCGTCTTTGTCACCAACAGAAATAATAAATAATAAAAAAAATACATCTACAGGCAACCTTTTCTCTGCTCATGTTCAACAGTTGCTCTACAAAATTCAACACCGCTGCATAAGCAGGGTGAGTCTAGTGTGTGCGTCTCAATCTAATACTAATCTTTTCATTAACTCTGAAGGCCTCTCGTATGGGCTTAATTTGAAATAGCAAGGAAGCAGCCCCTCATCCCGGATCTCATGCTAGCCCGCATGAATTTGCAAGCACGAGGAAAGCTTCAGAGAATAGCCTGAGGGGAGCTGTCTGAAGCGAGGGTTCCTAGCGGGCGCGCCTCCCTCATACTTATGGATAGCAGCGAACCCCAGGGTGATGCACGCAGCAACCACATGCAGATAGAGCAAAGCTTCCCTTCCTTGCCTAGATGGCTGCCACAGATATAAAACATTGCTGTGGTTTATGTTCTCTGTCCCTGATTTACGCACTCTCAATGATTTTTAAAGAGACGAAGCCTCTCGACACACAAGGGCTGATTAATTCGGTGGGTTTCACAAGGATTTACATGCCGGAGGCTCCGTGTAACCGATGCATATGTTTCAGTTCAAAGAAGGTTTTCTAAAGTATAGGATACTTTTTCACATTCTGCCACAGTAACATAGTGCATTAAAGGGTACTTTACTGGCATTTTAGTTGGGCTCTACATTCTCCTTTTTAGCAGATACTGCACAGAGCTCTGCAGGATGTTCAAAGCTTGCTCCAAGATGTTATTGTTTTATAACCAAACCCTGCTTTAAACCTGTCAAACGTTATCCCTGCAGGGTTCCTTGATCTCCGTGCTGCTGTTTGTTCGGTGATGTTCCCCAACAAACCTCTGATGCCTTCACAGAACAGCTGTATTTATACTGAGACTCATTCACACAGCGGTGGACTCTATTTAGCGACTTAGGTGACTTCTGAAGGTAATTGGCTGCAAAGAATTTTATTTAGGGGTATCAGTTTAAAATAAAGGTGAATATGGACACCGGGCTGCATTTGTCACTTGTAAAAAAAATTAGATTTCCCTTCACAATTATGTAGTAATCTATGTTGCTCATACAGCTGAAATCCAAATAAAATACGTGGAGGTTTGGGGCTGTAACTCGGCAAAATCTGACAAGGTTCAAAGGGGTGTGAATAATAATTTCAGCAAATCAGCCAAAGTTTACTTTCAGGAACTGACCGTGTCGAGGTTCTGTATGATATCCTGGAAGGATGGGTGAGACTTGAACTGCTCGAAGAGCTCCCTCTTGTAAAGCAGCGCGTACACCAGGTTGGGGTTGTGGTGCAGGGAGTTGCAGAGGCAAGAGTCGATGATTTCCAGCATCAAGCGGATCACCTCCTCGATCACATTCAGGTCCTGGGCCTTAAGAGGGGGAGAGTGAGGGAAAGATTAGTTGGTTTCGCTTATTATTGTGTCTTTAGGTGATAGTGAAGAAGGAGACATGGGGAGAACCAGAGAAGAAAAAGTTTGGAGGTAAGTGGACGACTCAGTGGGCTTATAGGGCTTTTCCCGTCACATTGCTGAATTTAGAAAAGCACAGGGGACAAGCGCTGCTGCTATTTCAGATCCATACAAACATTGAGCGGTAAAGCTTGAATAGTTTACCGTATGAGTCAAACAGTGAACAGATCTGTCCTGAATGTCGCCACAACAGACATATTATGGTAACAACAAAACACCGCTGCGTTGGTATCTGCCGGAGTGACTCACGATATGATGATGGTGACCATATGAAGGGAGTTTTCCCATTCAGTTTCCTAAAATCCGAAGGTATGGTGAGAAATGTCAATGTTGGATACGAGCTTGTAAGAGAGAGGAATTTACGATGGAATCTGACCAAAGACACCTATCGTATCTTTCAGACTATAAATTGCTCCGGAATATAAGTTACATCAATCAAAAAATGGGCCATAAAGAGGAAAAAAAGACATGTAAGGCCTTTAAGTCGAACCGGACTATACACATTTACATAGACATTTATTTCACAGAATCCAAGACCAAATACTGAATGATATTACACAGTTGCATCCACAACTGACTGAATATATAATTATTTATTTATTTTATATTTTTATTTTATAAAAATATAAAATAACATGTAACATCCCAGGTATGTTACATGTTATTTTATCTAGCTGAATAACATGTAACATACCTGGGAGGATGAATGGGGTAAATTAGAAACACGGTTTTATCCAACGCACTTCATCGTAACAGTCCATAACGCTGAAAGTTGTCAAACTTACGCTGAAATTAGACTGTGAGCTACATGCTAACAGTACGACACGGATATTTCAGAGCAACATAAAACTCACGTGCATCAGCAACAACAGACCTTTAAGCTAGCATTAGCTGTTATTAGCTTCACAGACAGCCCATTAATGGGGTTCTGTCGCGGTCTGGGCGCTCCCTTCGAGCTGCACCACGCAGCCTGAATCTATACTGAAACAGTGAAATAACATTTAAAGTTAAAGTTATAATTCAATTTAAGTGGTACAGGGGCAGGATACAGTTTTCACAAGCCTAGCGAGCCTTGTTGCGGCTATAGACGGTGATGTTTACTACTTGGTTCATGCTGGTCAGTAAGAATTACCATTTAAATGTTATATATATAATTCGTACCTGAATATAAGTCGCAGAAACGGCCAAACTATGAAAAAAGTGTGACTTATAGTCCAAAAATACCGTATATAGGTTGTAAGGAGCCAGCAACTGGATCTCCGGATCAGCGACTGCAGCGTCTGTGCTGGTAGGCTACGTTTATTGGGCTTTTTCTGAGCGGAAGGAAAACATAATCATACAATCCTCGACATCCGTCATGAGGCCGTAAAAAAAATGCACGCTGAAACCGTCTATTAAATGGGCTGGTGGTCTATTAGGTTGTCAACAGGGGTGTTTCTGTGTGTATTTGAGCTTCAGTAGCTACGGTTATATGGACAAAAGTGATTTGAACAAAAGGGCCAATCAGAATAAAAATGCGTCATGTAAACAAGCCAATCAGTATATTGTGATCGAATTAAGATCAATCACAATAAAATTGTAATCTGAATGAGAGGGGTGGTTTATGCCGATTGATAATCCGATCAATGTGCATATAAACGCTTGTCAGGATCAAGTTATTCCGAATGTGGCAAAGTGACCTGAGTTCACACGACGTAAACGTGACACATTTCCGCGTTGTTGAGTGGTAGAAATTTGTCGGAAAGCAAAACTGTCGGGGCTTCCGATACAACCTTTCTATTCAAAACATTGAAAGAGCACAAAATTGTTATTTAATCAGTAATGTTTCAACTGCAATTAGAACCTGGTGCGAGTCCAGCCTGGGCGCTCAGAAGACAAACTCGTGTAATACTGCTTTGTTTACTATTTTTTGTTGTTCAGCAAAGACGGAAGTACTTCTTCTTCTGTGTTTTGGAGAATTTCATAACTATGCATGTCAGAGTGGTTCTATTCACATGGCTGGGGTAGAGACGCACATGGCTTTATTATATAAAGCCATGTGCGTATATATACACGCACTTTATGATCGGATTGTTGCATAGTCCACTTGTTATAATCGACATTGGACTAGTTTTTCCTCTAAAGTCGCTTGTGACTTTCATGAGTCGTGCGTTGCATTTTTTTAATCTTGTTTTTGAACGTGACGTCACTTATTTAGGCTTGCCCCCCCAAACAGAACAACAGCTTAAGCCCGCTAAAATATATTATTCGAGCTGTCTCCAGGCAAAGATGACGACGTTTGAGAAAAGTCCTATTTACAAATTTCCTCAAGCAAAACGGACTAACAGGCTGTTTAATAATCCTTTCATTAGGCTGTTAGATGTTTGCCAGCTCCAGCAGACCTAATTCCAGTCTCCTCAGCCTCTCAGGAAGTCTAAGACCTACAGGACGGTGAACCCTGACGACCAGAATTGTGGACCACACCCGTACCGTACTGTGCTTGCCACCGATTGAAAATCTTGCAAACACTGATGAAAGCATGAAAACAGTTTAGTCTTGGAGCTTTCTTTGGTTTTTACATGCAGCAGACATATTCAGGTTTCCTGCAAATTCTATGTTTCATTATACCATACTCTTCCCACATAGAAAGTTCTAGCTTTATCCAGCTGCTTTCATGACGTTCTGGACATCTGAGCACAAAACATTTACCTAGTTAAGAGTTGATTTTTTTCCCACAAATCATGAAACACCTTGCAGCTGAAGCTAGCCTCTGATTCAACAGTCTGGTAAGAAGATTTTTTCATTTCTTCTGCTTCTATCTGCCTCATTACAAAATCTATAAAACTTCAGTTTGTCATATCATGACTGGATTACTTTACATTAATACAGAATCTTTAAAAACAGTCTTATGTCTCATCTCTTATTTTGTTTGTAAAAATCTAAAAGTAGGATTGTCAGCGCTTTGTTTGCCATCTAAAGGGTCTTTAGTTTAAAAATCAAAAGCGCAGCTAAAAAACACTTTTCCAAGAAGGTCTATGGCACTGCATTATACATTTTTGATTGGGTGCGCATTTATTTGTGGCTTCAAACGATCAGTGAGTTGAAGAAAATACACATTTTGAGGTGGCAAATGAAGGACAAGAATTCAAATACATATTAAAAAAATATATATATATAAAACCTTTTAATTTTTTGCCCCAAATATGACTCTCTTTTAAATAATGAAATAAATAATACATTCTGAAACTCGAATAATATATATCATATATATTTTTCCATACATTTCAAGTGTGAGTAGAAACTCTGCATGAAGAATATTGACCTCAAGGGAAACTGGGATATCTCCAACTTTCTAAGTCCAATTTCTGAATTCAGGACCCATAGATGTTGGCAATTCTGATTCAGACCTTGAAAGTCCAACCTTCAGGAACAAATTTACTGTAACTTGATGGTATGTCAGGGAATGTTTTTTTTTTTTTGTTTTTTTTTAGAGCTGAGCAAAGTCGGTTTATAGAAAAACGCATCATAGTTTTAACATGCTTGCAACATTTTCTTTCCTCCCCTGTTCAATAAATAATGAAAACTTTTAATCATTTAATAATCCAGTGTAATTCCCTGCTTCTCCTCAGCTCATTGTCCCATTGATATTTCCATTAATATTTGATCTATTATTGCAATCTTCTGTGTGATTTTTCTAAATCAAACTTGTTTTATTTCCTTATGGTTGAGCTGCTCTGACTTTCTTTTTTCTTCTGTTCTGCGTTTCCAGTTTTCATATTGTTTTTAGTTTTTAGTTTTAAAGATCTTCCTTAACATACCTGTATTTGACCTTTATTTATTCATCCTTGTTGGAACTCACGCCACATTTTGGACACAGCTGATTGGGAACTAAAGTGTCTTACCACACTTTTGTGTTGTATCACATTCTTAAAAGAAGCATCGCAATCCTTCCCCCGGTTTCAACACCCGGTTCTTGCTTGTGTTGGGTCATGCTTTCAAATCAACTACAGATGGGCAGCAACTTGTTGAGGTCAGGAAATATTTTTAACTACAGACACATTTACTTGTTGAGAAAGATGTTTGTTTCACATCTGCAAAGTACACGGTGATTGCTAGTTTGTGTCATGAAGGAGCGACTATTTTATTTCTTCTTAATTTTACTTTAAAACAAAATGACTAATAGAAAATAAAGGACTAAATAAATCAGGGATTGTAAACTGCATCCAAAGAATTATAAACTGAGCAGTGCTTTATAAAAGGGAAGTAAAGCAACTGTTAACAAAAAGACCAACACCTGTCTGCAAAATAAATGTCTGTTTATTTAGCTTATTGTAACTCAATAAGTTAGCTGTAGCTGTAGCTGTTAAATAATCACTGTGTATGTAAGCCTAAATTTATAGCTGAGTAACTATGATCAGCTCGTTAGCCCAACGGCGACCTTTAACCAAAGTAAGACAGCTGGCAGCTTTTCAAAACTAAACTTATGGGAAAATGTTCCATCAATGGAAACTTTAGCAAGCTGTTTACCCACATGAAACAATCTGCTCTAAAAGAAGAACCTTTGGGTTGGGGAATAAAGATTATATCTTTTCCTTTAGTTACTGTATTCATAACAATGTGTCTACAAGTCAGACAGACGCCACCATGACAAGATAAGGTCCCGTCTGGCGCGATCATGGGGGCACAAACAGAGAGAAAAATGCAGACACCGTGGGAAAGTGAAAAGCAGACGGCTATCGATTGTCAAATAAAGTTCAGGAGAACATGACGGATTTCCAGTAATGCGACAACGGTTGGCAAAACAATCCAGAAGTCATAATTTATGCGTAGTACTACAGAAAAGATCATGAGGTAATACAGTCGATACCGGACTACAAGGTAAAAAAAAAAAAAAAAAAAAAAAATCTACATAGAACGAAAACTTTGTTTTGCTTTGTTTTCACAGTTTGATCAAGGGAATTTGGAAAATACGCCTCCACAACTCAGAGCCCAGATCTCACCATATTTTAGATAAAATGATTGATTGACTTAATATTGAAAAAGAAATTTCTACTCACTTGAGGTGGTCAAAGCCTAATATTTTGGAGAGATAAACAAAGCATGGCTTACAGTTTGTGTCGCCAAGAGGTAGCAAGCAGCCCCAGACCCAAAGAGCAGAGAAATTATAAATAAAAAAAAAAGGTAAAAGAGCTAAAAGTTATAAGTGGCAACAAGATGATCCAAATAATTTCTAAAAACCTTGTGGTCAAGCTGGCAGCAAAAAAGGAAACGGCATTACTAAAATTTAACACCGCTGTCTGTTGATTTTAAACACTTTAAAGCTGTCTGAGAAAGTCTGCAGACGGATTTATAATACAAGGGTTAATGAACATCTTGTTGGCGTTCTCTCCTACAAATCATAATTTAACAGATCGATTTATGGAGGGTGATTGTTGTCTGTGGGAATGTAGTTTGTTTAAGTTGTTTGTTTTTCTTAGAAATGACTGTACCCGCTTTAGTCACCGTATTATAAAATGTGAGCTATATAGAGGGCGTTACATGATAAATATGCAACAATGTGTGCAATGTGGGAAAACTTCTTATCCTTATGAAAATGATAATTTATGGTATGTTTCGATTTCGTTCAATTTTCACATTCCTGTTCATCTATCTTTGTTTTGTGTTGGGAAAACAATACCCAACACTGGCTATGCTGTCCTAGCTCTAAATCTGCTAAGAGCAAATAGCATCAAACTGCATCTCGGGCTGTGTAGAGTTAAAAGGTTGGCAGCTCAACAGCTAAGAAGAGGCTGAGAGGAGAAAACACAGACTAAAAGATCACAGGAGTCAAGAACATTGTAAGCAGCTTAGCCTAATGCAGTAGCTTTTTTATGAAATCGGTCTAATGACTAGCTGAACACTGTGTCAAACCTCAGTATGTGACAGGTTTCTGTGATGATCCTGGATCTTTGTAGATGGCAGGAGTTGAAATGAATTTCTGTGAAGGCCGGTATATGGTTGGGTATAAAGGGAACACCGCTAATATAAACAACATTAAGAGCCAAGCGTGTCCCAAAGCACCGGCAATGAAGTAACAACATCAACATTTTTCTGTATCTACTGATGCATGTAAAAAACATCTGATGCTATAAAAAAAACACATGTGCCGATGGACTGCTTCAGCACTATGTACTGTGATATTGTTACAGAACTTTCCAGCAACGTGTGTCAGCATCAGCTAGCTGACATTTAGACGTCCCCGCACTTAAGCTACAGCCGCTGGCAAAAGTACCACCTCACACTTGTTATTTGGATTATAAAGATTTCTGATAAAAACCCTAAAAAGCTGGCATTTATGTTCGGCCTTCCTGAGTCACTACTTATGTGACTCAGGAAGGAGTCACATAAGTCACATAATTCTTTGTAGGATGCTTTTAACCAAATTACCTTACAAATGGAGATAGAGTGTTTTATTGTTTTTATGAAACCTTAATTTTCACGTGATAAAATTGGAATCAAGATCACTTTCACAAGGGTGAGCTGGTCAAGAAAGTATACTCAATAAAACCACCTTTCAATCTTCAGGCAACTGGCTGCACGTATTCATATTATTCATCTTATTCATGGGTATAACCATATAGCCAATAGAATACAAAAGCATTGCACACTTTATACAAAATTTACAATTTCTAATTAATAAAATTGTCCAATTAGTCTTCCACTTCATAATTATGTGTAGCTTTCTGTTGAGGTTTCACAAAAAAAAATTGCATCAAAATACACTTACTCTGCACAAACATATTAAAATCATATTCCATACTTCAAAGACTATTTCTTTAGTCAAATCTATATATTATCCTGGGCAGACTCTCGTCTTTTACACAAATACATCTTTTACACTGGTTTCATTCATACCTTTCAGGCCACACTCAGTTCATTCAGTTAAAATCATTCACTTCCCATCCAGTCCCCACCACCTCAGGTGTCCCCCAGGGCTCTGTTCTGGGGCCCCTGTTGTTTCCCATTTACCTTCTCCCCATCACTCACATTTTCCACAAACATCAACTTCACTTTCACCGCTATGTGGATGACACCCAGCTCTACCTCTCAACCAAACTTAACTCCATACTCCCACCTTCGTCCCTCACCAATTGCCTCCTTGAAATAAAATCCTGGTTTACCTCAAACTTCCTTAAATCAAATAGCATCAAGACAGAACTGGACTAGAGTCACAAGACTGATGCTCTTTACAGAAAGGTTCAGTCTCTACCTGCTAAGGAGAATGAGATCTCTTTGAGTTCAGGGGCACCCATGAAGACTTTTTTGAGTCTGTCGTGGGATCAGCCATCTTATGTTGTACAGTTTGTTGGAGCAGCAGCTTATCTACAGCTGAGAGGAAGCAGTTACATAAGCGCCAGCTCTGTCCTGGGATGCCCCCTCGACCCAGTGCAGGTGGTGGGAGACAGAAGGACTCTAGCAAAAATAGCATCCCTGTTGGACAGTGCCTCCTGCGCCATGCATAAAGGTGTTACAGAGTCGGAGATCTCCTTCAGTGACACTGTTACATCCAAAATGCACAAAGACAGATCACAAAAGCTGTAAACAATTTATAACCCTTACCGCTCCCAACAATAAGTGTTTGTATCTTTGCTGTTATTTGCGTAGATTTTTAAATTGTTTTAAATAGTCGTTGTCTTTTATGCATAAAAACGCATGAATGTTTTGCTTGTCTTTGTTTTTATGCCAACAGCAGCTTTTTAATAACATAGGTGACGCTGAAAATCGTTCAGAGGCAGCTGTCGCGCGTTCATTAATGTTACTGTTGCACTCATTTATAGTACAGTTTAATGTTGTTCCATAGATTAATAACCCACAAGATTAATAAAAGAACTACACAGAATAAAAGCAATAATTCCTTCCGTATTAAATTTTGAGACTTCCAGCTCTAATTTTCCATTCATATATTTCAGAATACGAAGCCATATTTTCTATATTATAGTGAAATTTTGTTCAGGATTAAGATATTTAGATAGCGATGTATTAAACATTTAAGGGAAACATCAAATCTCCTCTTCCTGAAGTATTAAGCTGTTTTAAAACCCATTTAGAGTAATGACATCTTCACCTCGAGAGTGCTTCCTTTTGAAAAACTTCAAAAACGATCTCTCGTGTGCTATCTGCAGCACTGCAGACCTATGACCTACAGTCGAGGTTTGATGTGCACAGAAAACATTATCGTTCTGATGACCTGTTTTGACTGAGGCTATGGCGATAGCAAATTCAAAACAGGAACCTGGCAAGACTGCCGCAACACGCCGATGGGAAGCTGAGATTCCAGCTCCAATCTGGGTTATCCATCTGTACAAGAGCAGCATGTGGTAGCATTTTTTATTCCATCTTGTGCACCCTGCTTGAAAACTAGTCCTTATCTTATAAATAACTTAGCTTGCAATGTGCCCCCCCCCCCAAAAAAATAAATAAATAAAAAAATCACACGTAATCAGCCTTTCAAAAGCAGCCAAGGGATTAGGATAATTGTAAATAACAGCATTGTGTTATGCATAGACTGCGTGAATTAGTCTTGCAACACAGATGCAATAATGCATTGCATTGATTTCCTCAAGACTATAAAGGTGTTTGAACGTTTCACATGCTAGACATGAGGAGGCAGGGGAAAAGCAGGACAGCCAGCCATAATGAGGACTGATTGTATGTCTGGAGGCAGAGGTGGCTCTTCCTCCTCGACACCGCTGCCTAGCTAGACCTGCTCTCCCTCTGTTCTGCAGTGGCAGGCCATAATTAGACAGAAAGCAGGCACACATATGGGAGACAACTGAGTGGGAGGAAGAGGAGGCAGAAGAAATGAAGACAGCGACCAAAATGGGAACGTACAAGATGAGGGGCCGTGGGGGGAATTGATGGAGACGGAGCGAACGCGACAAGGAGGAGACAAAAGCAGGGAGAGGAAGGCAAGAGTAGGAGTGAGGGATTCCTGGTGTGTTTGTTCTCTAGCTCAGCACCCAGCTTAATGAGATTAGTCTGGCAGGGGAAAAAATGCCACACTGGGGAATTCAGGTCACATGAAAATAGGCTAGCTAGACGTCTGCCTGGCCCTGCGTGTGTGTTTGTCAAGAGGATAAGATTAAGAGGTCCGTGGTCTACTTGAAACCCAGACAGGATTTAAATATGCTGGCTGCTCCTCCTTCTTCCCTCCAACTTTCCAATCTGTTCCTATGCACTTGTTTTTAACCCCAAAAAAATACATATCCAAAAAAGGACCAGACAATTTCTTTAGTTCCTGTTTGTCTCTCTCTCTTTTTTTTCCTTTCTTTTCCTTCCCTCACATTCATTGGATTTCAAACTCAGAGTAAAACATCCCTCAGACGTGCGTCTCATCACTGTTCTTAATGGACCCGGTCCTGTTTTACTTGTTTCACTAAATCCGTAGACTTGTCACCATGTGTATGGACTTAGTGATAATGGCCCGGACATTAACAAGTGGGAACCCAAACTTCTTTGGACTGCAGGTGGTTTTGACCTTTTTCCCAAAATGTCCGATAAATCCAACGGCGAGGTGACGGACGCGGACAACATCGGCGTTTGCGTTGTAGGCTGACCGTACACGTTCGCATGGGAATGTTTGTGCATGTGGACAGAGTGTTTACAGACAGACATGCAAATCCCTGTAAAGTCGGAGCTGGCATCATTAAACCAATAGCTTAGAGATTCCCTGGTTGGCCGCGCTCATTGCAAGCTGTTGCAGGGCAGATAAAGCAGACGTATTAGGAAAGAACACCGACGAAGATAGATACAGGCAAACAAAGATAGCAGGAGAAAAGGCATAGATGTGAGCCAAAATGTAAATCCTTCCAAATAAATATTGAGAGTTACTTTGTTGTGAAATAGGACATAGCTTAAAAATATTTGGCTTGAAAGGGGGGGGGGGGGGGGGGGGGGGGGGAACAAGGAGAGAAAAAAAAAAACTGCCACATGGTCAGCCGGGACAGGGTCAGACTGGCTGAGCTGCAGCTGGCTACCCTGTGGTTTGGAAGTTTTTTAAATGGGTCATTGTCTGGCGCGCATTATGGCCCAACAACCATGTCATAATCGCACCATTTTGTGAAGCACTGTGTCCAGGTCAGCCTCTCATTACCCCATAGCCTCACACACACACGATGCACAAATCTTCCTTTGTTGCACACGCACTGAGAATGAGGCAAGAGGCGGCATCTGAAAACACCAGCATCATCGTCAGCAGCAGCACAGTGGACCATTCTAGGTCTAGGATCTGCTCAGGACAGCTTCTGCGTCACGGTCTGTGGAGAGCAGTTTGAGCACATTAGCAGGGAGAGACCTCATTATCACTTTGTAGGTGTCCTCTGGTTGGTTGAGACTCGGGTGATGGAGGGGGAGAAAAAAAAAAAAAACGGCAGTGAAGTTAAAGATAAGACAGATGACGCCAACAGCTGCAGGAGAACTCTGGCAGATAGGTGGGCAGTGCTAATTGATCCGAAAGAAGCTGTGCTCTGCTTGCTGCGCCTCAGTCCTGAAAAAGACCAGGGCACAGCAGGGCTGCTCTAATTATTGTTTGAAAGCAGATAATCATTAGAACCCAACATGCTGTCTGCAGGCATGGCTCACCCACTGCTCAGGAAGAGATGTGAGAGCCAGACAAGAGACGGGAGGAAGAGGGCAGATATATTTTTAATTCGAATAAGCAGGCGGCGATCGAGGTTAGCCAAGTTGGTCACTGGCTTAATGACAAGAACTACAAATACGAGAATTTTGAGATGAAGAGGAGGACAGATAATTATCATTTTAACTGATAGGTTGAATATCAAACTTTAACAAAAAAAAAAAAACACTAATTTCATCTGAATCTAAAAATTAGTT
The DNA here is from genome assembly GCF_011125445.2 of Fundulus heteroclitus. NCBI lineage: Eukaryota > Metazoa > Chordata > Actinopteri > Cyprinodontiformes > Fundulidae > Fundulus > Fundulus heteroclitus. The sequence continues at coordinate 18,968,373 of NC_046368.1, forward strand.
GACAATGCTGATAAAAGTCCCAAATTCCCAGCCTGTAAAATAAATAAATAAAAAACACCAAGAAATAATTCAACAGAAACCTTTTAAAGGCAGACATTACCTTCAACTGTTCAACAGGGGACATGCAGAAAATAAAATGTTTGCATGTACTGGTGTCCTAAAGGGTCGATGTCCTGAATGATGTAGCCGATTCTCTGGTTCAACACACCTAAATCAAATGAATGGTTTATTAACCAGGTCTCCGGGGAGCTTGATGTCATACCACTGAGTTATTTTCAGCCGTCTAAATCAGCTCTGCTGGAGCAGGGGTACATTAAAAACCTGAAGGACCTCGGCCATTGAGGACTGGCGCTGGACACCCCTGGATTAGGGTGATGGAAAGGAGGCCTTCCAACCTCAAAGACTTGGGGCATCTTCATCAAAGGTAAATCATTATATTAGATTATAGAGAAGAAAATATTTTTATTTATACAAATTAAACGGGAATACTAACAGATTTTGTTTTCAATTGATCCTCCTCTTACACCGCCAGGTACTCTCTGATAATCCCTGAAGATGGCCTTCAGCCTTCTTACCTCTTATGATCTCTCTCCTCGAGGTATCTTCATTCAGAACGTGCGGTAGCTCTCGGCGTGCGCACCATAACCTCTGAGCTGTGGTTTATTCAATGCCTGATAGAGGGATGGGCTCCACATCAAAAGGCAGGGAGAAATGTGACGGAGCAACGCAGCACTCCTATTCCAATCAATGGGCTGTTCCTTCCAGCTAAACGATTTACGATGGTTGACGCGGACCCCTTTCCTTGAACGCTATGCATTAAACATTTTCCAAAGCCTTGTAGAATTAGATAAAATCCAAGCAGAATATGGAAAGCCAGTCTATAAACCTCAATGTTCTCAGACTGAGATATATAAGGTTTAATTTTGTGAGTGAGCCATGCAAAGCTACACTAAACACCTCAAGAACTGTATATCCACGCTGTGTTGATAGGACTCTCAGACCCACTATGGAAAAGCCAACAAAGGCTGTCAAAATGAAGAGTAGATTTTAGAAAGATTTCATAGAGTCGTTAGCAATGCACATTTGTTTAGAAGTGAGAAGTATTCGCTGTATCTTTCTATAATGACAGTACAGCTGTTAAATGTGCGCAAGACGTTCGGCCTTTAAGTTACGACTAGAGTACTGGACAGGTGAGTAACTCTTACTGTTGACGTATTTGAGTCCAATGCCTTTTTGTGGGAAATGACACACTAATTCAGAAAAATAAATTAAGCCGAAGGCCTTTACAAGAGCACAAACATGACCTCCTCTTTTACGGCCGAGACTACGCTATATCTTAGTCTTAATAGTGACAAAAGTTCGCCAAAACAATTTCAACATAACTGTAAACTACGGCGGCTTTTAATGCGAGGCAAATGGCTTTTGCAAAAAAAAAACAATTGCGTATCCTCGTGGAAAAGTGGCAGTATCCTAAAAGCTCTGATAATAAACAGGAGGCATAATGTTTATTATCTGTTGATAAATCCTCCGGCTCTGCTGTTTCCCTTAAACAAGTGGACTGGTGCCACAAAGCTAATGCATGCGTCAACTCTGGCTATTAAAAAGAGATCACAGATTGTGACTCAACCAGGACGCATAAACACATAGGCTGGGTGGTCCGTGGAGCTGCTGGCAGTGTGTCTGTCTGTGTGTGTGCGTTTGCAGGATCTTTCCCAGAAACGTGCAACAGTAAACAGACTAAGAGGTGGAGAAGTAACAACCATGATGACTGGCTGGAAGCATAAACAGAAACACAATGCAACGCAGTCCAACGCAGAGGGTACGGCTTTCTCTTAACGTCTGCTTGTGTGCGTTAGCTCGTTCTGTGATTGGACCGGGCGCCCATGAGAGCTCCTCGGCTTTGACTGAGACCCTCTAAGACGCTCCCCCGAGGCCTCAAGAGGCCCCAAACTCTTCACTCTCTCTTCCCTGACGCTGACCAGATACAGCGGCAGCAACGCATGCGGGGACGGAGCGGTGTGTTCGGAGTGCGCGACGTTTAGAAGACGAGCAGAAAGAGTCCCATCTTTAAGCCAGAGCTTAGAGCGTTTCATGATGTTTTTTTTTTTCATATCCTCCTCTCAGACTCTCCCTCGTAAAGAGAGCAATTACATGTCCAGGACAAGCCCACATTAAACAAACATTAGTTCTCTCTGCAGAGCCAGACTCGGCCAAATTACATTGTTTCCAGATGCCTGTCACAAAAACACATTTACACCCACCCCGAGCCCCACTCCAATCCCTTCCTCTCTCCGCTCCGCCCGCCAGCTTCTCCCGTTTCAATTGTTCTTTTCTCCTTGCGTTTTGACCTCCTTTATCTCTCTCTCCGTAGTTCCCTAAACTTCCACACCTCTCAAGTTTAGGCGCGGCTTTGTGAACAACTCCAGAGGCATCTGTTTTCAATTACGCCGTCACAAGCCACTAGCAGGAGATGAGAACAGCCCTGGGTTGGAGGAAACAAAGGAGCTGGTATAATGAGACAGGGGAGCTTCCGTCATGTGTCGCATCTGCCAAAACAATGATAAGCCTCGGCCGACGCACGGGTTCGTTGCAACGGCTCAGATAAGAAATATTACGCATCGAGTTTCATAGAACTCTATATATCAAAAACAAGACTACTGGTCCAGAGCTGTGATAAACAATAAGTCATTTAAGTTCATTCTAGAGCATTGCATACAAGAAAAAAACAAAAGTAAAATAAATAAGAAAAAATTTCCACTACAATCTTTTTTTCTCTAACATTTAAAGATAGCTTTGTATTTGTTCAAAATCTTGGAATTAATCCTAAACAGTTTATGAGCCAAGTCACAAACGTTTCAAATCTGCATGACTTGAAACGTTTAGGCAGACTGTTTACAACATTCCCGCGTGAATCTTTCTCTGCAAATTGGTTCGGCTCTACCATTTCAACAATGCGACGTGTAAAACTTTGTAGGAGCCGTATGATTGCACTAAATGATGCGTCTGCTTATGCCATAACAATGTCATCTGCATATCCATGATTGTGTTGGTGTAACTTTGGGGATGCTTTAAAATTCTAGCTAATTTAAGAGGGGGAAGAAACAGCTAATTCCAGATCCGGACCTGCTGTCCAGAACATTTCTAAACAGTAATGTTGGTATGAAAGTACCTGTCAGAAACCCAGAAACATCTGTGTGCTTCCTTTATTCCTAATCTGATAAGAAAGTTGGCTGTTGATGCATTTTTACTTCTCTTTTCTAAAGCTCCTTTCAGAGCACCCTTCAATTAGGGAATAGGGGCTTTGATGCTGTTAGTTCCCAGTAAACTCAACTAGACTGCAGTGTTTTATTGTGAGGTATATATACCTGAATTTGAATTTGTCTATAAGGCTGGATTAAACAGACTGAAAGTTTTCACTACATTTTACTGAATACATTTGATCAGTTAGAACGGTGCCATGCAAACATAATGAACTGAACCGAGCTGAATTGAAATCTTTTGACTTTTAATTATGAAGTCAGGTTTTTGCTGTAGTACTTCCTGAAAGACTATGTTAGGAGCCATCTGTGTCACAGTGCCATTGCCCTATAACACTTTTTCAGATCAGCTTTTCCCTCCATGAGCTGCAAGTGCTCTTTACATTTTGCGATCATCTGGAAGGTCCCAAAATGGAATGAGAGGTTCAGGTCCACCTTGGGGGCATAGTGACAATAATAGTAACCACATACGGGATTGAGGAGCTAGTGTGATGGAAAATAATACAGGACTTTGTGTACAGAGCAAAGGCATCACATAATCCTGCACAGTCCGACTGATCTGAAAAATATGTTGATCAGCAAAATTTGGTGAGGATAACAACATCGTGAGGAGATTGCACAGCATTTTTGTATTGAAATCATTGAATGTCATTAATTAGCCTTAATGAGGATCATGACTCGTCTTACTCATTACTAGAGAGAAGGCTCTAGCTGTAAACCTTTGTTTCTGTAATCCAAGAAACATGCTCTGAAAGCACACAAGACCAGTGATCTCCTCAGACAGACTTGTATATGATGTGAAAGGACAAAGTGATCAATAATTCACGGTTCACAGTTGTGTATTTTTCTAGAGAACTATTAATTGTTATACAATACTATAGCAGCAGGACAGTCCAAGGTGCAAGCAGAGCATCCTTTATGCTCCTCCAGTGTCATCTAATCTGATCTTTTTCTAGACTTCAGTGTATTTGATCAGCCAGCAAGAGTTCTGCCAGACTTTTCATTTCTGAGTATGGAAGAACCCCATGATAACATGACAGTGGGATATTTTTTCTCCTCCCAAGATCCCGAGTCTATGTTGTGGGAGACCAACCAGCCCTGTAATCTCAGCAGGTCAACTTGTCTGATATGCCAGGCAAAGAGATCTGTAAAAGTAGTCGTGGTTTGGCGTTTATAACAGAAGGAGGTGGTGAACGTCATAATTCCACTAACAATTAAAAAATGACCTCAGTTTTAAACCTAGACATACATATATTCACATTACGGAGAATCTTTTATTATTGTATATATTCCAGCAGTATAACACATTCAAAGGGCCAGATTACACCACAGCAGGTTCTATGGAAGAACCTAATGATGATGAAACTATAAATATGACACTCTTTGCAGACAATTGTTGACAACTGCTTGTTAAAAAAAGAATGAATAAATTAATAAATACACATACATAAATCCAGATGGCTCTAGTATAAGCCTTAATGTTTAAATAAGAACACTATGTTCTACATATTTAATAGTTAAATACATTTGATTTACTAACATTTCATTTACTAACCTGGTATTTAAAAAAAAAAATGTATTTCAATGTGTGTTATTGTGTGTGTGTGTGTATATTGTTTTGAGGCCTAAAACGTTACAGTAGACCAACATTGTGTGGTCAACTGGCGTTGTGAGGACATTTTCCAAGGTCAACACAATGCAAATTGGACTAATGCTTAAGTTTAGGGCTAAGGTGTGAACTGAGTTTAGGTTAGGGTTAAGTATGCACCAGTGTTGTAGTACTCGAGTCCGAGACTCGAACTCGAGTCCGAGTCATTAGCTAAATTTAGAGACTCGTGACTTGACTTGGACTTGAGCACTGATGACTCGAACTTGGACTTGGACTCCTACATTCAGATCATTCTGACTCGGAAATTGAGAAAAAGACTCAACTTTTTTTTATATCATTAGGCTATAGTTTTAATATGTCATTAGAATATTATTTGGTGTATGATTTTAATATCTAAATGTCGTACCGCGCACGTGACGTCACCATCTAATGAGCAACGCCCCTTGCCGCTAAGGTGGGCAAACAGTGTGAGAGCGCACGTAGCAACCAGCCATTACACGTGCAACAGACACAACGATATGATCGACTTTTCAGCCGTTAAACTTTCACAAGAGGATGTCCAGGTGCCCATTTTACTGGTAGAACTGTGGAACAACATACCAACGTTCAGCTCAAACGATGGCTTGAGTGTCGAGGTCTTAGAAAGACTGGAAAACTGGCCAAGTTGATATGAAGGTACGTTTGTTTTTCTCCTGCTCGGCGTTCATGGCGTCATTTGCAGTTTTTTTCTGTTTGTAGTCACTGTCCAGGAATCGGTATACATTTTCCGGCCCGCCTAACAATTTAGTCCGGTCCGGTGGCCAAATGCATTATCATTATCCAACGGCTGTATCTCCTCGCTGCATCGACCGATCCACACCAGATTTGTTGTGAGTAATGGGGGAACGCTGCCGAACGCGTTTGTGGGAATCTCCCGGTGGACGGGCGAGGAAAATGCGTAACAGCATCTGCGGTGGCGGGCGGCCGGCGGTGTGCGAACCCCGCCCGCCGGCCGGCACCGCGGCCGTGCGCGAACCCCGCCCGCCGGCCGGCACCGCGGCGGTGGCCAATAGGCCGGAGTGCGCTTGGCTGCGAGGGCCGATCGACGCCGCTTGCGGCTTTAACATCCTTCATATGCGGCCTATCAGCGTACCTCGAGTCGCTGTTGCACGTTCCATAACAACAATGTTTAAAAACCATGGTTAGGAGACGTCTTAGACTTGGAAAAAGCAGTAGTTTTACCGAGTAAAACCAAGGGTAACTACAGCGAAAGAGTTATTAGTGCAATGGAATGTTACTGCTTCATGTCATACATCACACGTCAATAGTGACTCGACTCGGACTTGACTCGGATGAGTAGTGGACTCGACTCGGACTCGACTCGGATTTTTTTTTTAATGACTTGGACTTGACTCGGACTTGAACACTGGTGACTCGAACCTGGACTCGGACTCGAGGCATAGTGACTTGACTACAACACTGGTATGCACCTGTGACCTTTGGTTTAGGGTTAGGGCATAAAAAAACAATAGAAAATGAATAAAAACCAATGGAAGGTCCACACAATGCTGTGTATATACCAATGTGTGTGTTTGTTGAATTGTGTTATTAAACGCTCCTCTCCCCACTTCTAACATTTTTCCACTTAAGAGCTGTTTTTAAGAGCGGATATGCTTTTGAGTTGATATTATCAACTCATTAACTTCAGGAGAAATGGCTGCGAATGCAACAAAACATTTTCACTTCGGATGACTTGCATGGAAAGTCAATATAATTTTACGATTCTCGGGGACCCTGACTTCTACCGTGATAAAAAATATTCCTTTCAGATGCTGGAACTGCAACATTTATCAATCATCAGGAAATTCTGCACTGTTAAAAATAGCAATTTTACAGCAGACGACCAACGTTTAAAACCTTTCTATTGCTATTAACCAGACGGTTCCCGTCAGGTTGACACTTCAGTTGCAACATTAATCATCAACATTCATGAGTCAACAAAAGGAGCCAGCCATTATCCAGCAGCTGCCATTGTCGTCGGGTGTCACACCTGAAAAACTTGCCAAAGCTGTCATCGCAACAAGCTGATAGCTTGTAATTCTTATGTTTTTACCAGAAACAGGGCCCGCAGCCTAACAAGCGGAACTCACCTCAGGCTGTATTCACAAGAGTTTTCCTACAACCCAATTACTACCAAGGCTAAGAAATGTGTAAAAAGTCAGGATTATGAAAACAAGGGAAAACAGGGTTGTTATATCACACGTACAGCCTGCTTGAACAAAATAGAAGCAAAGTGAATAAAGATGAAGCAGAAGCTAAAAAAATTGTCTTGTGAAGGTATTCATGCATTTTATGATGTTAAAACAACAACCTTGAGTCTATTCTACTGGTACACCAAATGCAGGACCAACACTTGGTGTATCCAAGTATTGCATATTTAGGAAAGATAATATATTTAAAGCTTTTTCAAAACAAAAATCTTAAAATGTGGAGAGGATTTGTATTCAGTTTCTTTGGGTAGAAACACTAGCAATGACAGATAATAGTATGTTGAGGTATTTATCAGCTTTGCACATCGGGAGACTAACGTTTTTGCCCATTCCTCTTTGTAATATAGTTCAACCTAAGTCACATTGGATGGAAAACATCTGTAAACATAAATTTTCAAGTCCTGGCACATATTCCCAATTGGATTTGAGTCCCGACTTTGACTAGGCCACCCTAACAAGAAAGTCATTCCTAGAGTAAGATGCTGCCATCACCAGGCTTATGGTCGGGATTAGGATAGGACAATATGAACTTTTTTTTCATAATAATGTATATCTATTAGGACAATTTTGAGTAATAAGTTTAAAAGTGACAATAAAAATTATTGCAAAATCTATAGTAGTCTTTTTTTAGCAATACAGTACGATACTGGAGATCACAGGAGTCAAAGGCCAAAAGATGCAAATACTGCTTTTACAAAAATGTTACAATTATTGATTAGATTCAGTTCTCCAATTGTATTGCCAACCAGCACCTAATAACCTTTTTTTAATCTTATAAAACATTTTTACATTAATTGCTACTTTATTGGAACTAATGGTGAAACACATATGAAACAGTATGAATCCCCAACAATACTAATGATAGTTTTTGGTGTATATAAGCATCATCATGTGGAGATGATTCTATGATAATTGTCCATCTCTACTGGGGATGGTGTCTTTATAGTGATATGTAGTCCTCTGTATACTCCTTGAAAACAGGATTTTAAGTAGGTGTATCAGAATAGAGAAAGCCGAAAACAAATGCACACATTTGGTATTAATATTAGCAAAGGGCATTTAAATAATTTTGAAGACTGTGCACTACTTTGTGTTGGTCTTTTGCACGAATGCCCAACTAAATGCATTAAAGCCCTTTGCCTGAAACATCCCGAGAAAAGCTCCCGGGGAGTGGATTCATTTGCAAGAAGCTGTATGTTTATGTTATTCGTAAGTGTGCACATGCTCTAAAGCCAAACAAGGCACGTTACTTTTCATCAGAAGATGTCAATACACCTCGAGATGTGGATAGCAGACATGGGAACCAATGCCACATATAGCTGGCGTAGACTAAGCTAAAGGATAACAGCTGTTTTAGAAAAGTTGACTGACTCTTTCCTAAGTCTGTGACCCAGACTGGATGTCAGACGCTTTTCAAGGAAAAGAAAACCCTTGCAAAATTCCCATGAAATATGCTGAAAATTTGCCACATGCCCTTGAGCAACACGCTGAAACTCTGATAAATGGAGCAGCGCTGTTGTGCGGGCGAGCCTCCTCTCCGACTTTGCTCCACACGCACAGAGTCGTCTCATCTCTCTCCTGTGAGGAGGACAGGCTAAAACTGATCTCTTAAGCACAGCAGCGATTGTGTCTTTCCCCTTGCCAGCCACAAACAGTGATGAATATTGTGACTGTGCAATTAAAACAGCATAGCAAACAAGCCTTGGAGGATGAGACGTCTCCACAAGGCTGGTAATTGCATCGCGTGCAGTTGTGTCTTACAATGTGTGCGCTGACATGGTTTTGTAGAGGGCCTCATCAGACAGAACCTACATGGCTGGAAGAGCAATCGCACAAATCCACGTTCCCCAAAAACCTGAAGGCATCTAAGAGGAACACCGGCAAACATGACAAATATGTCCATGCGCACACACTAAATTCATCAAAATTGAACGGGAGAGCCATAAATAGAAGACGACAGATGAACCTGAAGGCATGAGCTTCTGATAATAAATATAATCAAATCTGTCAATAGTCATCAGCAGGCGCCTCGTTAGACCCGGACATCCGGGGCTTCAGCCCCAGATGTTCTCTGAATAGCCGTCGATCTTACAAAAGAACAAGCGTAGAATAATAAGATGCATTGAACTAAAAAAATTACATTAGATACCACATTTTTATTAAAAAAAAAATATATATGATTTTTTTCTCCTCTTTTCCATATAATCACTGCCCACTCCACCTGACCTGACATTAATAAAAGAAGACCAACAAATGATAGTTAGCGTGCACGTGGCACCGCGATGGCACAACTACGCTATATAATACACTGGAGTGCTAATCGCCCGCTGTTAGAACAAATCGCTTTGAAGCCACCAGCCGCCATATTGGTACTCCCTATTTTTCTCCAGTAACTAGGGAATATGTGCGCTACAGCATCAAACAACGATGATTTTCTCATGTTCAGGGGGGGCTTAGAACTTTTAAAATGTCAAATGCCATATACTTTTATGTTATGTTCTAAAACTATCAAGTACTGAGAAAGTCATGTGCTGAAATATTTTGCATTTTATTTATTTATTAAAGTATATATATATATATATATATATATATATATATATATATATATATATATATATATATATATATATATACACATATAATATATATATACTTGAATAAATAAATAAAATGCAAAATATTTCAGCACATGACTTTCTCAGTACTTGATAGTTTTAGAACATAACATAAAAGTATATGACATTTGCACCTAATTTCCTAGTAGTTGATAGTGTTAGTACATCCACTGACTGTAGAATTACCTGTGAAACGTTTTCACAGAGCCAGAAAACTGCTTGTTGTTGCAGCCAAATCCTATGGGATTCTGTGAGAGTAGGGAGTAGCAAGATGGCGGCCAGTGACTTCAGTTTTTCGGCAAAATGAGCACTCCAGTGTATATTATAGCTCAGTGGTAGACACAGGTGTACGGTGTAGGGAAGTGCAGAAAGGCTGTTTAGTTACACTGAGCGCCTCGAACAAGGCTACAATAGGGGACACACGGCTCATAAAGGCAGCCGTGGAATCATCAAGACGCGGTGCACACAGGAACCGGTGGAAGCAGAGCGCAAAGTCTCAGGCTGAAGATAGCGGTAAAACCTGAATAATGACTGAATGGACTAACGGTCGCAGCTAATCCCTTATATTTACCCGGCCACACACGGGTGGAGGTTTACTCTAATGAGCCTCATCAGGGTCGCGATGATGGACTTTCACCTGAGCTACAGTTTAAGTTAAAAGGTCTGTTCATGATATAAACAGTAGGAATCTTCTCTGTGAGCTTCCAGCTGGATCTGGATCATTGTTCAGTCAGTGAGTTACAACAGTAAAAGACACTTTTTTGTTCTCCCGTGGTGTCGCAGCCTACGTGATTGTTCGAACGCTCAATTCATATAAACGGCCTGGTGGTCCAGGTCAAGATCAACTATGATTTATTTAGTTCACTCTTCTATGGAAACTCGCCAATTTGGCTCCTGAAACTGGCTAATTGTAGTTCGTTTAGCGATCTAAACATCCAAGTTGCATTCTCCACTACTAGCCCCTTCGTCATGGGAGAGAGCACGTTTAACATGCGTTGGCTTGAAAGCAGGGACTGTAACAGTTAAAATCTGTGGTCTGTAAGGGCTAATGGGTAAATACACTGGGACGGGGAAGTGAGTGTTAACACTAACAGCACTAGAGCAAATACCAGAGCAAGCAAACGCTAAATAAATAAACTGCAAAGTCATGTTGCACGTATTACTTTTTTTTGGCATTTCACACAGATGCAACATTTAATTTCTTCTCATGAGGAACTCAAACCTGACTCAGTTACACAAGGTATGTCTGGAGGAATGGGACAATTCGCTTTTGGAAGGATGCACACTGGTTTTAATCCTAGTATTAAAAGAAAATTATACCAAACACTAAAAGAATGGATGTAAACTTTTTAATTTGACGTTAAATAAAAAAAGCCTCTTATAATTCTGGCATTTACCAGATATAAATTATTTTGGTAATCCTCAACAAGCTACCAGAAGGTCTGGATCACCCTATTCTGGTTTGTAGATGCAAAACCAATAGAATTTGCTATTATTTGTGGTACTAAACGCTATTAGCCCCACAAGCCAATAATACTGCAGTTCCCTCAGTTCAATGCATTTAATAAAAATGTAACATTTGGTCCAAATTTGGGCCTACTGACTTCCGAGTACAAATTTAACACACCACTCACTTTGCTCACGCTCTCGGCTGCAGTCTGTTCCCTGGAGGGAGTCACTACACCCCATACCATTTACTCCAGTCACCCTTACATGTTTTCCATGTAAAATGGCTCGATGTATAAACCGGAGACAGAATGCGCAAGAACAACTGCTTCAAAGCGAAACACATTTCTGGCTGTTGTTTTATGGTTTTCCACAGAGCCTTCCTTGTTCCACTAGCGGCTAATAAAAATGCCTGCACCTCGCACTAAAGGGTCACACATGTCTGTGTCAAATTCCTCTTCCTTATCCGTGTAGACATAATTCAGCATCTATTAATAAACTTTATTCACATTTAGAGAAAGCATGAGTGCGTATGTGTGCTTTACTCACATAGTCTGGCAAGGCCGTGTTGTCTCCTTCTCTGCCTCTTATACACTGTGTTGCCTGCTCCAGAACCTTGTTGTGCTTTTTGGAAAGCAAAGCAAATAAACTGATGGGAAAAATCGAGAGAGAGAGAGAGAAAGAGAGAGAAAAAGAGAAGGAGAGAGATAAAAGTTTGAGCTACAGCAACTGATGAATGGTACATTTCTATTAAGTACAAAGAACCCAAGTACCCTGTTGAAATATTTCCATTATTGAAACTAATAAATGATTGATGCTAAAACAGTTTATTCTTTTCTTAGAAAGCCAGAAGCCTTAGTTTAAGACAGATGAGTATTGAGACATAACTGTTTTCATTTCCAAATGAAGCTTTTCAAAAATAATGATTATTAATGAGTCTTCAATATAACAAAACAACCCAGATGCCTGTGCAAATTCTCAGCCATCTGGGTCATGGCAACCACAACCAGGCTCCAATCGGAGGCAACCGGGCCTCCGATTGGAGCCTGGTTGTGGAAAACAACCCGGACTTTCTCATGGGATCATCTTGACATCACAGGAGTCAAAAATCTACAAACTATCATTCTTAAACCATAAATTGTCCTCTCAAATCAATTTCTAATGTGAATTTTTTTTTGGTACAAATAAATGTTTGTCTTTTTCAAGTCTGTAAGTGACTGGGCCACAGTACAGGTGTGCAGACATGAAGCCAGTCTGACTAGAGCAGGGATCTGCAACCTTTACAACCCAAAGAGCCATGTTTGGCTATCAGTCAAGGTAAATGATAGTCGTTTTGAGCTGCTACCATATAACACCTTTTGAAAAAAAAAAAAAAAGGACAGCTTGTATATATATATATATATATATATATATATATATATATATATATATATATATATATATATATATATATATATATATATATTTTTTTTTTTTTTTTTTTTTTTAGAAATATCTATTATAGGAAATGTGTTGTAATTTCTAAAGAACCATCATTACATTTCTATTATTAGGACTTAAAAGAAAAATGATGGACACATTTTCTTGTATGAGATGTTGGTATTTGTTGAAAATGATGTTAAGAAAAGCACATAGTTGCCAATCTAATCACAAGAAAAATGGATCCAAAAAAATATTACTGGTATTTTTTGTATTATTATGTTGTGAAAAGTCATTGCAAGTATTCAATAAAAAAAAAAAACTGTGCAAACCTGCATTAATTAGTTCTTCAGAAATTTTTACCTAAGCTTTAATGAACCACTGTGTATAGGTTAAAGACGCCTTTGTGGCTCTGGAGCCTCAATTGCAGACCTCTGGACTAGAGCAACAAAGAGGGACAATGATCTTGTCACCATTAATGCAGCGTTGGATTATGTTTGACTTCAACAGACACCGTAAAAGCAACATATTTTACTTTTTTAACCAATTTCTAACCTTCATGTTTTTAAAATTGACCTCAATTGCCCAGGAGAAACAAACTTTTAATTTGTGTACTAATCTATGCCATAAAATGCAAAGGGCTAAAGCAACACAAAGAGAGCTCTGATACAGTAAATCCCCCTGAAGACCCACGTGTTCATCTGTCAGCACAGGAAATATACACATACAAAGTACCATAGTGGCCTGAACCCAAGAAAATTGGCCTTATGGAAGGGCTGGATCAGCTATGTGGCGATCTCCCTACTTATCTTTAGATCCAGAGCTCAAGGCACTGCTAGAACCATATAAAGACCTGTTGTTCTAAAGGTTTAGTTTTTTTTTTTTCCATTTGAAATGCCAGACCACCAAATTAGCTCCACCTGGTACGTTAACACACAATATAGAAGTATGACTATCTGACCCTTCCCATTTCAACATAAATTGGGGCAGTGATAGAAAAAAACTGATAAAATCTTCAAGACTTGCAGAATTTTAGTGAAGAAAGTTTGGCTTTTATTTTTCATGTAACTTAAGCCTGTAAGGTTTTCTGCCACGTAAGAAATAAACATAACTGGTACAATCTACATTAAACCTCTTATTAAAACATACAGGTACATCCCAGTAAATTAGAATACGATGAGGCTCACTTGTCAGATTAAAAGTACTTTTAGAAAATAACCTTTAAGCAGGTATTAAAAAAACTTATTAAACCCACAATCCAGTATTAAAAATATTTTTATTGCACTGACATAACATCCAATAAATGTTGTGTTTCCATTAGTTCTAAGAGGAAAATCATCATAAGTAACTAACTGGCTTGAAAACAGTCTGTGTGTAATTAATCTATATAATGGTTTTTAACTTAGTGAATTGCGTTATTGAAATAAATTAACTTTTCAATAATATTCTAATTTGTTGATAAGCACTTTTATTTAGCATGTTTGTAATATTTAGATGTTTGAAAGATGATAAACGTATGATACATCTTGGCTTTTTAGCAACATGATATTTGTACTCCGATTCTCTTTTCGATAAAGTGATTTCCTACTTTAAGACTTCACAATGTTACATATTTGCATGTAGCCTGATGCTAGTTTAGATTTTTTTTCTCCATATACTTTCTCTGAGCATTCTCACCTAGCCTAACGAATCCACAAAACTCACTTAAGGTGCGTTCATATAGAACGTAAACAAGGCGAATTTTTGGCGTTGATAGCCTGATATTGGTCGATTGTAATTAATCTCTCACAAACAATTCTCGTGGACAACACGGCAAAATCTCGCCCAACTCGCTTCACCACATCATCAGGCAGGAGAAGCCTCTACCTGCTTCCTCTTTTCTGTTCAACTCACCATGGTGGACCTCTGTTTTACCGAGCAAGTCATGGTACTTTATATAATGTGGAAAGCAGAATAACAGCATTGGCGTCCCTGGATCCAACAGATCCTCTAGAGACACACCTGGTTTGGCAACTACCGCCGCCTGGTCGCTCGCTTTCAGCTGTACTTCTGTCTGTCCAGGACCCAGTATGAGGACCTGCTGCCCCACGTCGGTAACCTGACTCCGCCAGATGGATTTTCTCCGCATATCCATCTGGAAACCTTCCATTGAAGTAATTTTGGGAAGGGGCGAAAATACTGGTTAGCTGATTGGCCTATGTTGGTGATAGACGGGCCAAATAAACCAATCAGATCAACGAAGCATATGACGTACTAACAGCGACGACGAAAACACAACTGCCAACTCTTGCCGAAACCAGTCGGAAGAAGAGCAAAAACATCTTTTCCTCTGAGAAAAGCCTCCAGAGCAGTGTTTTGCTCTTCTTTCAGTGAAGAAATACTCTGTAATTCCGATAAAACTTGCTCGATAGCCACGCTAACGCTAGTTTCATCGGCTGAAGCCGCCATGTTCTTTAGACTGAACTGTCGCGCTTCTCGTTGCGTCACACCTCAACCCGCCTCAAAGCCAACGCTGATTGGACGTTCGTTTGGTGAACTGCTCCAAATTTTCTTTAACGGAAAGTAGCCAGACTGATCTGCGAGTGAAACCTTGAAAGCTCGCGAGATCAGGAGGGTCTCACGAGGCTACCACGTCGGGGGATGGATCATCTTCTGGGGCACCAACTACATGGCTCTATCCCCACTGCAGAGCACCTGTCCATCTGTCTCCAGTCAGTAAACCCATCAGTGCTCAATAGAAATATAGCCTAATTGTACGATCTATACACATACAACATATAAAAAACATTTTAAGTAACTTAAGTAAAGTTCAGATTGTTGAACTCAAGCGTAATTTTGCTTTTATTTAAATACTACTGTAGTAATGTTGAATAAAAGTACAAGCTGTAGCAATAAACGTTGCAAAGGTGCAGGACAGAGAGAGGGAGATACATTTTTTTCCACGGCCCCCAAGGAATTGATCCCTGAATTTTTGCTGTTTATTGCCCCCCACCCAAAATAGGATGCTTCTCATCTAAGTCTACATATGCATACGCTTGCATAATAATATTGTGAGACAGCATACACATGAAATAATAACAGCAGCAGCTACAATTCTCTCTGAGGGTCAGATGTGGGCCAGGGTTCAGTGCACTCTGGCTGACATTTGGAAATTCCTGGCAGGAAATTCCCTTTATCTCGCAGCAGCCCAACCAGCTCAGCCCAACCCAGGCCATCACACTGATCATCATCATCATTATCATCATCAGATGCAGTCAGTTGCTCTACGTTACTGCTAGACAGAAGAGTACACACTCATGGCTGTTCTCTCCGTCTAAAAACAATCCAGTAACAGATACGGAGAGAGAGAGGCAGAGACACAGGCAGCAGGATAAGAGGAACCTTGAATGTGTGTGAATGTGTGCACGTCTTCAAGGAAGGAAACGTTCTTTCCCGTGTGCCTGAAGTGAACAGCCACAAATGACCTGATGCTGATGTCACTCTGTGTGTGTTGGGTTTGGGCCTTGTTCTCTTCTTCAATCTCGAATTAAGACCCTTCGCCTCAGTTCCCCTTATGTTGCATAACGTTGCTCTCTGCACTGAGACCCAGTACCCTTTGCCAGGTAACATAGGACATTTCCAGCTAATAAATCTATTAAAAATTGTATGCTATGTTTGAATTGGCCTTCTCTGGCCATTCTGCCCTCTTTTCTAACCTAGTAATTATTCAGATATCTGACAGGTGCATACACAAAAAGCTATGAACTGGTTGCAGTTCTGGTCAGAAGTAAAGGCTCTTAGTGATTGATTTTCTTTTTCCACATTGAATAATTATAGAACAATTTGGTCAAAACTAAACACAGGCTTACAAGACGTTCTGACAAGTCTGGTTGGATATTTCACCAGCGTCGGCTCCTTAACCCATCAAAATTGCAGGAAAAATGGTGAGACAGTAAACTTGTTTGATTTTTCAGCATCCCCATTCCATTTTTGTTTCATTTGGGGTTATTTTTTTTGGGCAAGCCTCCTAATTTTAATGTTTCACTGTCATGAAGCGGCAGGCAAACGAAGACTGTATGGAAGTCCTAACACTTTTGTGTTCCACATGACTTCATGCTGGTCTCTAATTGGTGGGTCAAAACGTGTAAAAAGTGAAGTAAAAAAAAAAATGAAATGACTGTTTACATATGTTCACAAATAGATAAATAAGGTATAGGGTTGGCCACTGTTCAGCAGTCTGACTGCAGCAGGGAAGAAAATGAACAAATGTGTACCAGACCGTGATTTTGTGTACAGCTTACACTTTGTTTTTTTAAGCTGCACTACACAATGTTACACTGCACATGACCATTCTGTGTGCTAACGCAGTGGTTTTCAAACTTTTCTTGGTGGGCCCTCCCGTGATTTAAAAGAAAGTTTTCACGTCCCCCTCCAACCAATCTTCAACAGTTAAACAAAGAAAAGCCAGCTGCAGTAAAACATATAACAATAAAATAAACTGCAATCTTCTTTAAATCACAAAACTACCACTTTTAAAGTGTAATTGTTTTAAGTTTAACTTTCTATTTTCCTGTGTAATTGAATTCAACATTGCCATCAATGTATATATTTTTATTTAACCTCTTAAAATTGGTAATTTTTCCAGTCATTGTCAACTGGACAATGACTGGAAGTGACCCCAGGGTACAAATATTTGTACCGTTACACCCCTTAATATAAAGAGACAGATTCAAATGCAGATAGATTTCCTAATCCTATCTTACTCTCGGTATGCCCTTACCTGATGATGCGCTGCGCGGCGTACTGATGGAGATTTCGAAACTGGGCTGACATGTTGGCAAGTGCAGCAAGACAGTTGGTATGTAGATATTTATCCTGAGGAGGATGCAGACACAACAAAAAAAAAACGGCTTACTAATGACCGATCTCTTTAGTGGGAACTCTCATCAGGAAATGCACAAACTGTGTGCTTGTGGGCGTGTTCGCTTTTACCCTCGTCCGCGTCATGTTGAATTGGATGGCGCGGATGACGACGAGGATGACCAAACTCCCGAGTGAGATTTCTGTCAGTGACCTCTCTGTGTACCATGAAACGTTCTTCAACACCTGAGAGGAGACAGGGGAGGCAGTGGTTGACACGTGGCTGCCGAAAAACCAGCGCGGATGATTGACTGTGGCGCCAGCAACTGGAACTAATGATTTTTAGCCTTTTTTCTGACAGGAGCTGAGCTGAAATGAAATGTGTGTCTACCCACCACCTCATGGACGGAGCGATTGAAGGCATCGTCCTCCGTAAGAATGAGGAGAATAATAAGGGCCATATAGACATGGTGAGAATTCCTGTCTTCTACGTGGTAAAGGATCTCGAGGATGGGCAAAACCTGAGAAAAAGAAGGAGAAGATGCTGAAAGAGCCCAGCGTGTACACACAAACTTTAATTTGCTATTATGCCTTTCTTTGGAATACGTCCACATTTACCTGATGAAATCGTTATGCTCATCTGAGAATAACAGCACCCTGCAATAGTCTGTCATGAACCTATTGATACTTTCTAACTAAGCTCTAGGTTTGTCTATAAAAACTTAAAAATGTGTTTTGTTTTTTCCTTGGAAATAAATATGCCATGGTTGGACATACGTTATAATATGCATGTGTGATTTACTGCACTTCTTGTTCCTGTTGTTGACAACATGTGTGCAAAGTTTCACGTCAATAGGACAAGGTATGTTGATGCTTTATGTATTTTTTTAATGAAATGGGTCCATTCAGCACATTGTGCCAAATATGTGTACAAATGTGCTAAATTCTCTTATATGCATTTTACCATTTTTGACCATAAAAGTCAATTTTCTTATTTTATAGGCTATGAATGTTTTCTAAGAATACTTTTTTCTTTCAAATTTAACTGTGTAACCATACATCATCTCAATCTAGTGGCTCTCATACGCATGACAACATAAGGCCAGGGGTGAATGCTGACCATAAGTCCCGCCCATCCTTATAAAGCGCTTCTCATTGGTTGGGTTTGTTGTGATGGCAAGCAAACACAAAGCTAAAAACAAGCATGCGACTGGAAACGGCGGTGGATTTGTATATTTTCGCACGAAAAAGCTTTGTAGTTTTATTGCTGACTTTTGATTATTATGAACAAAAGGAGCCTACCCATGCCTGGAACTGAAAACCGTGGGACACTCAAGAAGCCAATGAAGGAAGATAAATAACAAATATTTCCATATGGTCATAATCACAAAAACTTACTTTTTGGATTTTTATGATAGTTTGTGGCATAATTTAATTAGTATGATAAGTTTTCTTGAAAAAAAAATGGGAAAAAAATTATGTTCACAAAGCTGGTAGTGATTGAGAAATAATTTGTCAGGATCACACCAAGGCCATATTATACAGAGTGCAGTATATACAGAGCAACAAGAAGTTAAAAAGATCAACTGTGTGTCATAAAACTGTTTTTTTCTTCGCCAAAGGCTTCAGTGCGTCCATACTGTTACATGAAATAACTGGCACTGGTTCCCACTGACAGGAAGCGCACCATCTGTCACTGCGCACACCTTTGCCTGTTCACTGGACCGTAGCATCGGTCATAAATCTAACAGTTTAACTTCCATACCAATCTGTATGAAAAAAAGACACTCAATGACACTAGAATAGATTTTTTTACCACGTCTGCTCCTTGCATCCTCCTGATCGGTTTGTGCGAATAATAATAAAATAAGAGTCACTTTTCAGCTTCCCCCACCCACCAGATTGTCCATGTCGGTTCTTGACAGGATGTACATCCTCATGTAGTCGTTCTGGTGGAGCAGGGTGTAGAGCAGCAGAGTGGCATCGTCTGAGCTCTGCTGCTCACACAGAGCGGTGTACAAACTGTTGAAATTGATCTGGAAAGTGTGAGGTGGCTCCACAGGCAGCGCCGATGTGTCTACAAGCGCAAGGGTAAATATTGTGAGGATTACTACCAACACGGTTTTATTGCCATCTGGCACAAGTCACACATGTACGGTCCATAACGGCGTTTCAAAATATACAGCAGAGTACAACTAACATCTGATCTTCTGTGCCGTTATTACCTTGTGTGTTTCTGAAAGATGTGATGGCCTGGCGGAAGGGGTTGGGCCAGTCAGGCCCATCTGTCAGATTGACCAGTACAAGCAGTAACAGGAGGCTCTGATCGGATAAAGGTAAAGGATTGCTTTCATGGTCTGTCCCAGCTCTGCTACCAGCTCCACCCAGAGTGAAGACGCTCCAAAGACCACCTACAGGGGAGGAACACAAGAGACATTTATCAATGGATACAAATGAAAACGCTTACATAATAGTGCAAGTGTATATTAGGTTGCTTTAGCCAAATATTGAGAACCTTCTATAGTCACGATTATTTACTCCTCAGGAAAAATGGGTGTAACAGTCACTAAGAACTATTAGATCGTGCTTAGTTCACAGATTACTTCAGGCAGGATCACTGAATAACAGAACAGGGATGTGATCCAGTGAAAATACCTACAATCTAACAGCAAACAGGCTTAACATGGAGGCAACCGGACTTTCGCTCAGTTCTTTCTGAAAACGTTTCGACACCTATCCTGGAGTCTTTGTCAAAAGAATTTGCACAGGCACCTACGATCTATGTAGGGCTGGGCGATATGGATTAAAAAATAAATCTCCGATTTTATCATACCAAATCCGATTAATCGATTTTTTCCTCCTTTTTGTTTCATAAAAAGAAATTAAAGAAATTATTTTAAAACCTTGCATTTTATGTCAAGCATTTCGTCAGGGAGTTGACCTGAATTCAAAGTGCAACTAAAAACAAGCTGTGAAACATGCAAAACAAGATGGCAGCCGTGCCATTATAAACAATGAAAATATAACAAAACATTTGCTGCTAGTGGTATTACACAATGAGCTAAGAACAGGCTTCACTGCACTTGTGAACTTCAAACTAAGTTAAAAAAAAAAAAGTAAATGAAGTACCTCGTATTATGGTAAAAAAAAGTTTCCACTTAATATTTTGACAATACATTTGCCTAAACATATATTCAGCATCACATGCTGTTCTCTTCATGGAAACCCAATGAGTGTATTGGCAAAATAAAATCCAGATTTTCCAAAAATGAAATCTTAAAGAATTGTAAATTCAAATTAATCTATTAAATCGATTTATCGGCCAGCCCTAAATCTATGTCAGTGGTTCCCAAACTTTTCAGCCTGCGACCCACCAAAACAATCCCTGGCACCACATTGCCAGGGAATGGCAACCTCTTTTTGGCAGCTGGGATCTTTTAATATTACAAATTTGTAAAATTACAACA
Organism: Fundulus heteroclitus; assembly: GCF_011125445.2. Classification (NCBI taxonomy): domain Eukaryota; kingdom Metazoa; phylum Chordata; class Actinopteri; order Cyprinodontiformes; family Fundulidae; genus Fundulus; species Fundulus heteroclitus. Next base: position 18,989,274 of record NC_046368.1, read on the forward strand.
TAAAGTAGCAGTTTTCTAAGAGCTTACAAAGAAAGCGTTAAAATGAGGAATGGTGAGCTTCTGTTTCACAAACACTCAATCTTTTTAGCACATCAGCAACAAATCATCTAGCGACCCCCTCTTTGAAAAGCCCTGATTTATTTCATTTAACAGAACATGCACGGCAACCAGCAGCTATTCAAGAGCCCGGTGTTTTCCGACATGTCTAAAGCTCATTTCCCGAAACACTTCTGCATTATGGCTGCAAAGACAAGTCCCTCATTAAGATGCCTCGGCTTTCATAAGTCAACCTTTCAACAGGGTCATGACCTCCAATAAGGCCCGCTGACGTGATGCTGCCATTGCAGATCCAGCAGGTGGCCACAGCAATGCTGGTTTTTAAGTACTTACCCCTTCTAGATATAATGTCTTTATTTATCATGGCAACACGCATCCCAATGAAACGTGTCCTCTGCATCTAACCCATCCCTTCTAGGCAGCAGTGGACTCCCACTGTGGTGCCTGGGGGGCTAAGGGTCTGTTGCTCAGGGACCCAGGATGGCAGTCTGTGGGATTCAAACTTGGGAACTTACAGCCCGGCCACCACTCACCAGATTGATGTTCTGATAAACTCTCTTAGCGGCTCAGGGGTATAACAACAACTTGACGTTAACGTCCCTTAAGTAAGTTAACATGATATATCAGGGAAACAGCTTAGGTCTGGTTTGAAACTAAACGCTATGGAATAGATTTTTTTGAGGATATTAAGTTTAAAGCATTAATTTAATTAACTTCTCCACACATACTGTGGAGGGGTATATAGCACTGGCTAAATGTTCAATAGATCTAAGTCATCGGTGCATCTCTATTGTCATATTTGACCTTTTCTTCTGATTCAACAGATCAGGCAAAAACATTATTATTCATTGTGAGTCACGCTTTTTTTGCACAAAATCCAGCTCAATATTTACTCTCGTTTGGTTTTGCCTCAGGGGAATCTGTCACTTGAGCTGCTAAACGACCTATTTTCCTTTTTGGCAGAAGGGGGTGTATGCTGGATGTTTATAGATATGATTTTATTCCAAAAAAATAAACAAAGAATGTTCCCAGTTATTATGAATTTGCAAAGGACTATGCGCGCTCAGACTGATGTAATCACAGAAAAAGGGAAGCACAATGAAGCCGCACAGATCACTTCACAGCACCTGAAATTTAAAAACAACAGAGACAGCGCCTCAACAAAAGAGAAACTGGAACTGTAGGACACCCGGTCTGGGTGAGCACATTTTCTTTCCTGCTCGGGGATCAGAGACACAGACGGCAGAATTTGCCGCAGAGCCCCCAAAGCGCTGGCCCTTTCAGGCGTCACGAGAAGCATGAGAAACACGAACACCAACGTACACAGATGACTGTCTCTGGCTCCTGCGTGTCTACCACAACTGAACGCACGGCCAGACGGCAGAGAAGCAGCGAGGGAGCCGGTGGAGATCAAGCTACTGAATCTGAGGGGAAGCCAAGTGGACTTGGCGCCATCTAGAGTTGAAGGCCGCAAAAGCAGAACACTCTGAGCAAATTACCAAATGTGCACTTGGATTAGGGCTGAACAATTAATTGCATTTTCAATATAATCGCAATTTTAAAAAACACAATTTCCAGAGGTCAGCAATTTTTGGCTATGTAACAATTAGTGAATCAGAAGCGTCCTTTAGGTGTTGCTAAAATGTTTAAAGTGGGTTTGCTCCACATGGAAGGGAAGACAGTTGCAGCAGTTAGATAATCTAATTTTATTACTTGTTTTAGAGTTTATATAAATCATACTTAGCATTAAGTACTGGTCAATCAGTTTAATACATAGACTTACTTGTTGGTTGCACTTTGCACTTTATGTTCAACAAGGATTGATGTCGAAATCAACTAAAAGCTGTTCTCTTGAATAATATTCTGATCAATAGAAACATTAAAAGTTCTTGTTTAAAATAGTCCTTGTTGACAAACATCTTTATTCAGAGGCCATTTTTGTTGCTTGTGGTTAATGCAGAGAAAAGTCAAAATTGCAATTTTGATTGAAATATATTGTAGGCAGAATGCAATCGTTTCTGCACCAAGTTTAGATGCTGTAGGTTCTTTTAGCAACTAATCCGCACGGCGAGGAAACAAATTAATTTGTTGTTTGTATATGTTTAAAAAGACATGGTAAATTAAACTGGTAAAAAAAAAAAATCGTATTAAATCGCAATATTAAGAAAAAAAATTGCAATTAGATTATTTTCCAAAATCGTTCAGCCCTAACTTAGATGATACAGTATATCTAAACGCTGACTTAATTTCAGTGCTAAAATGCTACGGCAGCATTTAAAAAGTGCTTTAATGTTAATCTGTATCATACATGGTGAAAAAAAAAACACAACAGAGGCGACCCCCAGAGTGAAATGACATCTCTCCCTACATACACTCTCTCTCTTCTGAGTAAAAACCGGAATGAGACAGAAGGATAAGGGGATCCAATGAGATCCCGGATGGAGTCCGGTTCATCAGATCGCCGGCACCAGCGTGACTGGGCCGGCGGTGTCAGGGAGCCCAGTCTGGCGGCCACATTTCCTGCACACTCGCACGCACGCTGCATTTCGTTTCTGTGGGTGCCGTTTGTTATCCGTCTGCCTCGGTGCCCTCTCGCTGTCTGCCTAACAAGCACATAAACTAAACAACGTTGCAAAGCTTGGGCTGCGCGATGGCACAGAGAGCAGGAGGAGGGAAGTGAGGGAACTCTGGCAGCGGTGGCACCATCAACCTCAGGGTCACAAATCACTTGTATTAAGGTAACACTGTATTAAAAACTACAGATGGGATGCAACAAGAAGCTGCGGCTCAGCAAAAAAGCAACCGTCTGTCTATGGCGTTTTGAGATATCGATTTTATGTTCTTTTATCTCATGCCTAGGTTTTTTTTTGTTGCTTTAAAGCAATTTAAGGAGTCTGTATGAATTTAAAAAAGTACATTTAAGTTCAGTCCGTCAACAGTTTACAAGCGGTCAACCAGCCGGCTGTAGACTACTGGAGCTAACAATCTGACTAATAAACCAGTTAATATCAACTTGTTAGACCTGTTTTACTGTATCCGAAGGTAAATATTGCTCAAATTAAGGTTTAGTTGAAACTAATATTAAGTCTAACAGGTGTTTTAAATTTTTCTTCTTTGGTCCACATCATAATAAACACAATGCATAGACATTATCGTCTTCTTTTCAGTAGTACATACAGTTAAGTCCAAAACTATTCATATTCCAGCAGATTGTGGTGTAAAGGAATCTCAGGAATATAACCAACATGTTTCCTCTGCCTGGAAGTTGTATTCATGTTTTGGAGCGAGCTGAATCTGAGGCAATCTGTAAAGGGAGCTAAACATTAGGGTGATGGCCAGGAGGCCTTCCAACCTCAAAGACTTGGAATCCCTTAAAGAAAAATCATCAACACACCAGTGGAAACTTGCAAAGAGATGGTCAGCAGTTACAAGAAAGAAAAGCTAAACACCACTGATGCTTCTTTTAAATTGTTTTGTTACCTTTTTTTTAGGGTTGCCTGACACATTCGCCATAAGTATCAACCTTTTTGGCCTGAGTGAAGAAAGAATTAAAATCCAAATTTGTCAGGGGTACGAATATATTTTAGCTTAACTGAGTGGCATCTTATTCTGTAGCAAAGTAAATAATTGTTGCTAAACTATTCTAAATCTTAAAAAGCCAGGCTAGGCTGAAAGCACTTAACCAACCAACGTTTTAGGTCATGGTTTTTTAAATTGAAGTCTTGTCCTTGTGACGTAGAAAGCCTTTATTCAAATTCAACAACCAAACCAGCCATGAGGAGCGTCTCCAAGATTTTGAGATTCACAACATTCTATTGCATTCCTTTCTTTTGATTCATGTATAAATTGTGCAAGTTATTTAAAAGAAAACAAATCCACAACAACACACTTTTGGACAAACTGAATACAACTCTAATAAACCGCAACCTTAAAAAATGTATTTTGCCACGCTGCTGCAATGCAGAGGAGTGAATTTCTGGTGAACGGACACAATGTGCTAATTCTTTACTTGCATAACAGTAAAAGAAACAGCATCAGAGCTTCAGGCCAAAGCCTTGACCAAGCATGAGGCGAACAGCACACACGCACACTCTTTCCAGAGATGCAATGAAGATCCAAAACAACAGGATCTCTACAGATGAAGAAGTTAAATAGGGGGGGAAAAAATGCTTTCTTTCAAGAAAATATCAAACCCGCAGTTTTCCAAATACTGCCAAAGAATTAAAATCTTTACGCAAGGACATCAAGAAAATTAGAACAGAATTTTAAAATATGATCTGATTAATTTATTACGATGCAAATACACACAATCAAAATAAGTAGTGGATCTCTAATTAATTATTTAGAGGGAAACACGCTGCAGCAGTGGCTTTAGAAACAGTAGCATCCACATCGTGTCAGCTCAGAAATTAACCTTGTGCGTGTGTGTGTGTGTTTGTGCATGTGTAGCTATCGTTAAAAGGACCAAAACTTGTGTGTGTGTGTGTTTGTGTTTGTAATGTGGAAACCTTCTCACCCTCTTTACTGGCATTGCACTTTTGACAGTAATGCGGGACATTTGACTCATCTTTTTTTTTTTTTTTTTTTTGTCTTGACAGAAATATCTTAGAGGTCACCAAGATAATGACATTTCTGCCTCTCGGCAACAAACGGCAAACTAACTCCATCAACACTACGGATTCCTTCAGAATGAAGTGCAGTAAGACATTCAAAACCTACCAAAAGAGGTTTATGATCATTTAAATTAAAAGAAAACAAGAAGACCTGGATTACTTTTAGTTTTTACTTTCTAATAGCACTCATTATTATTTATTTGAATCTTTATTTGAGTCTTTATTTTATCTTCATTTGGGTCCACTTATCTGGAACAAACTTCCAGAAAACTGTAAAAGTGCGGAAAGCCTGAGTTCCTTTAAATCGAGATTAAAAACACATTTGTTTAAAATTGCCTTTGAATGTTCCAGTTAAACTGTTTTACTGTTTTTAAATGTTCTTTTTTGTTTCTACATTCTATCCCAACTTGCTTTTATTCCTATATTTTTATCATGTAAAGCACTTTGCATTGTCTCTGTACTGAATTGTGCTATATAATTAAATTTGCCTTGCCTTGCCTTGAATCTGACTCGCCATTAGGGTTAAAGAGCCCTTTGCCACGCTAACAGGCACTCAAAAATCTTTGTAGAAGATCAAATAATATGATTTGATTGACATATTGGGCATCTTACCATTTATTTTCAAACTATATCTATTGACTATATATGGATACACAATGTCACACCCAGTATTATTTACATGCAAGGTAGAATTAGATTTAAAGTAATCTTGTAAGTTTAGCAACACGATTCTTCTGAACGAATGCCATTTCCACATTTTGGCCAGTCAGAGTCCTGAATCTGAATCTGTGGAGGGAGCTAAAGATTAGGGTGATGGTAAGAAAGCCTTCCAAAGGCTCTTGGAACTCCCCACCAAAGATCAAAGTGCCAGTGCTCAGAAACTGTAAGAATTTCAAAGGCGTAAAGCCGATATAAATTTTCCACTGATTGATGAAAAGGGTGTAAATTATTTCCGCATGCCATTTTAATAAAGTATAAATTAAAGCAAGCTTTTTTTTTTCAAAACGGATCCTCAATTTAAATAAACTCGAAGTGCATTCATGTAAGGCAGCCCACGCGTTAGCAACAATAAACCAAGTAAGTTCATTCAATATAAAAGTTATGTTTATTTTGGCCCTATGTTAGAAACAGGACATTATATTATCCGGTGCGCCTTCTGGTCCAAAAAATACGGTATACTTTTTATTGGGTGACCAACATCCAACAAAATGTATGCATTCGACAAATGCAGCAAGATGAACATTTTTGTTGAAAGAAAGCTATAAGAACTTTCCCTTTGCAGTTTGTCACAGGCCACGTGTTTAAGAAGGGGATCGAAGCGCCATGTGTGGTATAAAACTGCAGATCAGCCTGAACAAGTCACCCCCCATGCTGAGACATGGTGGTGGAAGCATTGTGCTGTGGGGAAACCTTTAATTAGCAAGGGCGAGGAAGCTGGTCAGAGTTGATGGGAAGATGGATGGAGCTAAATAAAGCACGATCCAGGAAGAAAACCTGCTGGTTGGGTAAATGACCCTAAACCTTCAGCCCTGGCTGAATAAAAGGAATATTCATGTAACCATGCATGAACTAAATCCTTTTAAGAATCTGTGGCAAGACTTCAAAGATGCTGTTAAAAAAAAAAAACACTCTCCACGCAACTGGACCGAGCTTCCTAACTTTGAGGAAAGAAAGACGGCAACTTTTAGTCTTTAGATCTTCAAAGCTGGTAGTGAAGTATCACAAAGGGTCTGCAGCTCTAATGGTAGCAAAAAATGTGATAATCATTCATCCTTCGTGTTAGCTGTACGTTACTGAATCAGCACCAGTGAAAAACAGAAGATTTTTTTTTTTATATAGTTAAATAATTAGCATTTTCCAAACAGACACTGGAGAAACATACTACAGTAATTGTTTACAGTCACATGGAAAAACATCCATTTGTTGTGCATTTTGCCCATCTCCTGATGGTATAAATCATTTGACACAGAGGGGGGAAAAAACAAGGGTTTCAAAGCTTTGAGCATAAAGGAGTTTGTGTCTTTGTCGGCCTCGGAGTGTGTGTGTGTGTGTGTGTGTGTGTGTGTGTGTGTGTGTGTGTGTGTGTGTGTGTGTGTGTGTGTGTGTGTGTGTGTGTAAGGGAGGCGGCTGCAGACAGACGGGCTCTAGGGGATTACAGAACAGGACAGGGGACCATAACTCATCAAGCCGATCAACTGGCCACAGACAGACAGGCTGGGGTGAATGGTGATTGCTCACTGATAAGAATCTGCAACCAACAACCAACAAAGAGCATATATCCGTGGGGGAAACCCTGCCCTATTCTCGCATTCACACACATATTCAACGCACACACACACACACACACACACACACATTTTAAAGCAGTCTGAAGCACTCAAACTCTGCTTATCCTTGACTCATCATTCTCAACCACATTAATAAGATTTCTCTCACTCTTTGGCTGTAAACGGAAACAAGAAAATAACTGGCAGTAAATTCAATTTACACGGCACCTTTTGTTTTTTTTTTTTGTTTTGTACACACTGACAATTAATGCTTGATGTGTGAGGATGCTTCCAAAAGCAATCAGCATGCGACCACTAGGCCTTCTTGGAACATGTTTTAGGCTTGCATGAGCCAAAAAGTCATTTATAAGAAGCAGCTTCAAAATGAAAATTTCTAATTAATTAAAATCAACTAATTATTATTTTCCCCACAGAATTGAATATTTCAAATCAAAAAAACAGAACTGTATTCGTGGATACAAACTATGTTGTGAGTGGAAAAAAAAAAAGAAAAAAAAAATCACAGAGCCCTATTTTTGGATTGTTTTGTGCACATACTTGCCACCCCAGACGCCAGCCCATAAAGAAGGCCACCTTCAGCTTTTGGCTCAAAAATGTGGGCTGCAGGAGGGGGAGGACACTTCTCCTGTCTGATGAAGTTATAGAGCAGGGTCTTCACCAGGCGACTGGTCAGCTCCAAACTAGGAAAATGAGAAGTAAACGGGTCTGAACAATAATCTGGAAGCCTTTTAATGCACAATTCTCAGAAACAATACAAACCAGACAACATGATGGGGAAATAAGATGTCATTTTTGGTCTATGTACCGTATTTTTCAGACTATAAAGGCACACTTAACATCCTTACATTTTCTCAAAAATTGCTGGTGCTCCTAATATATGATTAACATTGTGCTTAGTGACTGATTTTTTGTGGTACGATGCGCTCAGAAATCTGTTCAAATGTGTAAGTACGACTCTGGTAAGCAATGAAGCCGCTCTGCTCAATGGATATTTGGAGCATTACGGTACAGTGTGTCACTACCTGATAGGACCCCTGAGCTGTCTCCAAGACTGCCTGACTGTAATGTCGAAACTAGAAGTGCATTCTTGTAAGACAGCTGGAGTACGCGCTAGCAACAATTAACCAAGTAAGTTAATTCAATATAAAAGTTACGTTTATTTTGGCCTTAAGTTAGAAACAGGGCAGTGTCGTCCAACTACTCTGTCCTCTCGACAGAGACGAATAGCTCTGTCTCAGGAGAGGGCTGTGTACCGGGAGGGGCGGAGTGATATTACACACTTGGGAATAATATTTAATGTGCCTTATAATCTGGTGTGCCTTATGGTTTGAAAAATACGGTAACCTTTACATTAAATATTACTTGTTGTGTATATGAGAGCTATCAAAAGTCAAGGTTTTAAGCCATTTCCCAGTACAAGAAGACAGTTTTGACACATTTTTATTCTGAGTGTGTGGCAATAAGCTTGAGGAAGAAGGAGAGCACACAGAGACCTTTTATTATTCTGATTTAACCTTTGCATGAATGCTGGACGCAGCCATTGATGATACTTTACAGTAAAATAATGAATGCATTTCTTACCATCGACCCTTCATGATGTGCTGGTATATTAATCCATCTCGGAGGATCTCTTTGTGGAAGAGCTGATAGGAGAAGAATATCAGCAGTGTTGTCACTGCTTCAAACAGGATGCTGTAGGTGATGTCCCTGCAGGAACAAGAGCAGATAGTTTCACACAGGATTCATGTTTACAAGATATGCAGTTAAAAATCGTGTGGTTATTTTTCAGCTTCGCCAAAATCACTTATCCTTGACTTTCGATTGGGTGGTAGAAGACACAAAAATCTCATGTTTTTCCAACTGAAACCATATGTATGGGCCACCTTGTTACGTTAACACTCTTCGGTGTAGAAGTTGTTAGTGAGGGAAGATGACAGAAATATAGTTATTTATAGTGCCATAGACTTAAAGGGACAGTGTGTAACTAATTTGGCTTTTAATTAGCAAAAAATAAAAAAGTCGAATAACCTCACATAAAAAAATGAAGCGTCCTCATAACTAAGAATACGTTTTTTACAAATACATAGGTGTCGTGCACCCACTGGGAGGCGCCATGTTGCTTCGCCCTTTCTGATTTCAGTAGCTGAAAGGGGACAAACTTGTCAGCCTTACACGTTTTCTCTATCTGTGTTTATAGTGGCTTATTTTAGAGACAAAATAAGCGGCTGCTCTTTCAGAAACAAGCTACAAAAACACGACTCACGGAATTTACGAACGAATTTAGAAAAAAAACGAGCAGACTTGGCAACATTGCCCAAAAACATTTCACACGATGACCGTAGTTATTAGCAGTGGCTAATACACGGAGGACATGTTGATATTATCAAATTTCTGACACTCTGTGGCTTCTGTAATAGTTATTATGCGCTTAACGGCGAGGTTGTTTCTAATTCATTTAGCAATCTTAAAGGTAAGATGAGGCTCTAAACTCTGAAGGGAAAAAAATATACAGAGACCAATGTTTACAGTTCGTTATACTAACTGCTAATCACACAATTACACAGTAAAATGTAAAAGCTTGTTTAAACTCTGAGTCGTTTTGTCTATAGTATAACCCTGTTTTACAACAGCTGATCTAAACACAGTGGGATGTTGGTTCTGCTGCCAATATAAATTGTTAATGACCGCTCACAGCAGGAAGGATTTAAACAAAGAATTGTGAATACTGTTAATTACATCTCTGAAAGAGAAAGTTGAAAGGACTAAACTCTGTACTGGCAAGTCAGAGCAAAACCTAAAGCTCAGAAATAGTTCACAGATCTCCAACTGTGTTTCCAATATTCAAATAAGATACAGACCTTAAAAGAGAATGGAAGTTGTTCTTAATAAAGCTTTATATGCTATTTCCCATGGAGAGATTAAGGAATTAATGTGGACCTGAAAGCTATTCTTTTTAAACCTTAAAATGAGATAAACTTGTTTTAATTGGTGGACAACAAATAAATGGCTTTAACTCGAGTTCCCTTTTGATTTTAACAATAATGTTTCATGCTTAAAGCAAAGAGAAACAGTAAAAAAAATTATATCAGGAGAAAATTATGCAGCACTAGCTTAAGTCATTGATTTACTGGGAGTAGGAGTATTTCAAATATCAAGTTTCATTCCACATGTAGCAAAAAAAAAATATATATATATATATATTATTATTATATTAAAAAAATTATACTTAATGGTAAAGCAAGAAAATAACCATCGACAAGCTGCCGACTGATGTGCCTGTCAGTACCATAATAATTCCTAATTAGTTTTAATTAATTGCCTAATAAACTATTTTCAATGACAATTCTAAAAGAAAAGGACACCTTTAATTAACAATCCTGCAACCAATCAGAAAACGATGCCTACATCCAAAGAGCAATTAAAAGTATCAATGAGATAAGAAAATGACTTCCTTTATTAAAAGAGAAAAGCAATAGAAAATCTGACAAACTAAGTAATTTACCTTGACAAAATATCTTTATCAAATGTATTTTTAAATTTCCTTCTTTTCTGCTGTATGCTTCTCTATAAAATAAAATAAACATTTACAGGTAATCCGGTCTGGTGCTTTGAAATTACAAGTAGCATTAACAAGATAATCTAAACGTTCTCTTCTTCCAGGATGATAATCCCAATATTTGATCGACTGTTTCACATGCGACTGGAAAAGGAAACCAGCTACCGCTCATGTGAAACAATGACATAAAAGGTGCAGAAGTGTGCCGGAGATTCGGAGAGACTACACCGAAAGAATGGCTTGATTCCCAAAGCAGGAGCACGTACGGAGGAAATGGGCTGACAGCCACAAAGTGGCGAAGGGAAGAAAAACAGAGAGCCTTTAAGCTTGAAACAATGAATAATGCTGGAATGCTGAATGCATTTATACAAGTGCCAGGTTTTGATGTCCGGAGACAACCGGAGGAAAAAAAAAAAGAAAAAAAAAAAGAGAGAATGAGGAGGATTGGAGAGAAATGAGTTAGACAGAAGACAAGGTCAAAACTGAACCCGTACAGACATGAGAACAGAAAAAAAAAAGTGGACAGTGCGGTATTGAGGAAATACCAAATGTCAGGCAGTTTGCGTGAACTGGTTTGACATGGCTAACAAGCCTCTGTGGAGTGCAAAGGGGATGTGTGCAGAGCTGCAGTCTCCCTGTACGGCTTGTCGACTGTCAGTCAAATAATTCACCCATTGATGAGCCACCCACTCACTCGCTGAAATATTCCCTCATTAATTCAGAGAGTTAGTGTGTGCACTGCCCAGTGGGAGTAAAGGCTGATTTTATTTCTCAAACATTATGTTCTCTTCACTCCCACTCACTGGAAAACGTTCATGAACTTTCATCTCAAGCCTTTTCTCTTCACCTTAACATCACTTTCTCTTTGCCTTTAGACGCTTCTGCGTCGCTTCCTTTTCATATTTTACAGGGTTTTGTTCTCCCAGCGTGTACCTCTAGCCTGCCAGAGCAAGGCCTGGACGTACAGCAACGGATTTCATATTTCCTCGGGTATAAGAAGTGAACGATCAAGGGTAGGACTAAAAACACAAGACTAAAAAAAAACGAAGAGTTCACGGGGATTAAAAGCGACACTTTTCAATGCACGTCTACGGTGACACCACAGACACTAATCTATAATAATTTATAATAATTAGAGTGTGGTTTGAAATAAATACAGTTGTGACTTATTGTGTGTGATACAGAAGTGTGTTTTAATTGAAGTGTCTTGAACGCTCACATCCTTAAGTACTCGTGCTCAGATATACTTACAGCAAGGGTACTTCAACAATCAGGTGAACGAGGTTAAACAGCAGCTCCTCCATGAGACTCTCACTCCCGGTTTCTACATTAGTGGTGAAAGGACATATGAAAACACACATACACACACACACTATTTTAAAAAAGTAAAAAAAAAAAAAGAAAATATTTGTATAAGTTTTGGACAATAATTTCGTATGAAATTTAGCTGAAGCATGATGAATAAGCTAAACAACATTTAAGTGCAGTCGAAAGTAAAAACTATTCACAGCATGTGGTTGACTCAGCAACACCTTCCTGGAGTCCTTATCACTGATTTCTCCTGAATATATTCTATAGCTTTATAGTATAGAATAATATATCTTAAACTATTAGATTATTAAATCATTAGCTCCCCAATGACAGCTCAGTCTGATGGGTCTCACCTTCACTGGAGCCTGGCGCCCTCTCCTGGTAGGAGAACTGTTGTTGCAGCTCTTCCTCGCTCATCTCGCCCACGAAAACCTTCACCAGGCAGCGAATCATGAACAGCGCATTATGCGCTTGCCAGATGAATAACTGACTGTGGCAGAAACACACACAAAAAAAAAAAAAACATCACCACTTTAATGCAACATGTCGACCCATATTTGCCTTTAACGCTTAAGCTGAAACAGTGATATGGTGTTTCAGGATAAAATATATTGATTTTAATGTAGAGTTTTCCTTGACAATTAAAAAAAAAAGCAAGAACTAAAGCATAATTGTAATAATCATCCATCACTGATTGCATGGTGACTTTCAAAGGTTTTATACATTTTGAGATTTTCAGGCCACAATAATTATGTGGGATTTTATGCCAAACTAGCAAATGAACAGTACATGGCCTTGAAAAGTTAATTAAATGCTGAAAATTTTGGTTAACTATTGTATGTACGGCCTTTGACATTCGTTTGCATGTAAAAGCCTTTTAAAGCATTTTATACTGTTTATTTTTGCTTTTTATGCCCTTCCTTCCTTGCAGAATAGTTCCTCCATCCATCCATTTTCTAACACTAAAGCAGTACTGCTCCAGTTGTGAAAAGAAAATCTGATGGGCTCTTTTTGGCATTAAGACAACAATTCTTAATGCTACACTGCCAGACAGGACACACACAAAAAAAAAAGAATAGTTCAACTTTTATTTGATTGGATGGAGATGGTCTGAATTAGGGTTGCCAACTCCTTGTAAAATAAATAAGCCCTGTTGACTTCACCCATATCGACAAGGTGATTTCTTTTTCTTTTGCCTTTCTTTCTGTGCGTTAAATTACTTTGCAAACATTTGTCTTGAACCTGAGTTTAATTTGATTGATAGGAATATGCACGCAAAACAGATTATTCGAGTTATTCAATAATTTGTAGTGCAAAATAAAATGAGCAGACTAAAATAAATATTCTTCTACAAGGAATAACCCCATCTTGAAAAGACCTCTGTCCCACTCAACTTAAAATAGTATAAAATGCCATAATAATAATATAATTCAGAACATTCCCACTTTGAGGAGTGGTCAGGTTACAGCTCGAAGGGCAACCGTCTGCAGCGTTTGAACTCCGTGAACGGCTGTCGTTACAATCCATGCTGCAAGAAGACGAACCTCTGCCCCAGTTTCCTCTCTTGAAGCCTCCCACGGGTTTTTCTGCCCTATAGCTCACTGCATCCATCGCTACATCAACTCTGACCTGCTTTCTTGTCTTTGCTCATTTAATAGGTACCCCCACAGCATGATGCTGCCACCACCATGAGAATTAAGGTGAAAAATGTCCAACCTCCTCTATCATGTTCATAAAACCTCACGATTATGCACGCATGTGTTGTGTTGATGTTGTTTTCACAACCCTAAGGCCCGGTGCAGTTTTACGTGGAGTTTACAGTAATATGGGAAAAGGGATGAAAGAAGTCATTTGAAAGGAATTCTGAGCCGTACAAAGAAGTGTGAAAGGATTTCAGCGACAAAAGCCAACAAATGTGGATAGATCCACTTGAGATGGGGTGCAAAGGCTTCCCTACCTGAATGTCCTGGAAGCTACTGAGAGGAAAGAGTTTGGATTAAGGGCTGAAAAAATTTGCAGCTATGTTTACATGCACAAAATGTCACGAGCCGATTAAAATGTATTGGGATTAAATAATCGGATTGTACCGTTTTTATGGGCACACAATCAATTAATCTGATCATAATCCGCGTGTATATGCGCCTGACTTTATTCAGAATAGAACCACTCTGACATGCGCAGATATCAAATTCCCCCAAAAAAATAGAACACAAGAACTTCCGTTCAAAAATAGTAATGAAAACAGGATTATACAAGTCTGTTTGTCTTCAGAGCGCCCAGGATGTACTTACACGCGGTTCTAATTACGGTTGAAACGTTGCTGAGTACACAGCATTTTTCAGCTCTTATTTTTTCCAATAGAGTGATTGTAGCAGGAGCCCTGACCATTTTGTTTTCCAACGCATTTCCACCACTCACCAGCGCAGAAATATGTAACGTTTACGTTGGGCGCACATGAGCACTCGAGTCAGTTTGCTTCATTCGTAATACCTAGAGTCTGACGAGCGTTTATATGCACGTTGATTGGATTATCCACCCCTCTCATTCAGATTATAATTTCATTCCAATTGAGTTTAATCCTATCAGGATATTTTGATTGGCCCTTTATTCCGATTACTTTTGTCCATGTAAACGTAGCTAATGACAGCTGCCCATCTGATGACACAGCCACCTGACATTGACTGAAAAAGAAGCATCCTTGAATGTATTTATTCATAGTTAATCGCAAAAGATCCCCTAAAATGATGCACTGTGCTCTCATACTCACTCCTGACACTCTGTGGAAATTTTCAGCTCTTTGGTTCTCCCCAGGAAGACTCTCACAAGAGCTCCGAAGTTCCCCGTTCTGGGATTGTTCTGAACTTGAAGGGGGAAACAAAGATCAGAACGTTATTTTTGCAGCACTAGTTCACAAACAGAGTAGTCAAATAAATGCAAATTTTCTTAGGCAGTGGAGCCCGCGGGCTATTTGTGGCCATGCACTGATTTTGGTGGAAGATTTTACTTGTTAATTAGGGCAAAATGATTACAGAAAAGTTAAAAAACTATTGAAAATGTTAAATACAACACAAAGTATTCATCTTTTAATAAACCCACTTTTGACATTCTCTTTAATTTCATAATAACATCTATCCAATGACGTTTAATTACTCAAATGCAGTTAGGTGCAATAAAATCTGATTTGAATTCAGTTATTAAATACCCAAATACTGTTCTTATATTGCTAGACCAAAAAAAAAAAGAGTTCAGTTTATTATTGTTAAAGAGTCACATTAAATCATTCAAAATAATTGGCAAACTGGATGAATACGGCAAATGACCAAAACCTTTTTAAATTTTGGATCTACAATAATTGACACATTCCCTTCCTACAAAAATCTGACCAATTTATTTACCGTATTTAAAATGGCCATATTTTGTAGAGCAGGTAAAAAAAATTAACAGAACTTTTTTGTTTTAGAAAGAAAATTGTGTTCGTTTTTTTGACTTGACAGTCTTGGCCCATGCACTGAAAAGTTTGGACATCCCTGATTTAGGGTTTAAATTTGAAATAAAACTTTGGAGGTAAAAAGCCAACATACTGAGAGTCTTGGCCAGGGGGACGACAGCCTCTTCAAGTAGCTTTGAGTCTCCACTGTGAAACAAAAAAAAGAAAGGCAAGAGTTAAAAGATAAGGTAATGATAACATTCACACCTTAGAAGGGGTAAAATGAGCTAGTTGTGCCTGCACGTTGCAGTTGTACTTTTTTTAATCTGAAAACATTACATGTATGGATGTATTTAATGAATGTTTCAGCTATATTTATGCTTTGAATAAATTATTCCAATGCCACGAAAGAACTCCTGGGTGACAAGAATTCAAATGGGCTTAAAATTAAAACCTCAAAACTCATTTTGTTGTAGATTTTCTTTATTTTGACCTGCTCAATAATTAAACATGCAGTAGAAATGAACAAAGTAGTTGAAACAGACCGACTAAACTTTAGTGACAAAAGCTCTTCAGATGGCTCTCCACACAATCTATGAATATTCATATTCATAAAAATCTGAATATTATTATAAAGTTAATTTATTCCAGTATCTCTGAGGGAAATATATAGATTAACACAGGCTGGTGATGTTTTAAAGGCTTTGTGTCCGCTAATAATGATTTTCCCCCACCTTTAACTAATAAAAAAACAATAAAAAAGGTACTTTTTTCATGCAGAAATGGGGGTTTAATGAAAAGTAGGTTTAATACCAGAGTTAAAGATTGCTCTTTTTTCAAAAGCTACTTTTAATCTGACAAACAAGCCTCTTAGACATGCATGTTCTGATTCCTTGAATATGAGGCGCGTCTAATGAGTTGTGTTACATTCTATATTAACCTGTTATGCAACCAAAATGACCAAAAACGATGTGATGTCAGAAAGATGTTCTCACTCACACCACAGCACTTCTGACAGCAAAGGTTTAAGTGAATTAACCGGGGCATTTTAAAAATGAAAGATATTGCTCATTTAACATTCTCTAAATGAAATATATAGCAATTCAGGCTTATGTTCAAAGCAAAATAATGACTGTTTAAGGTTAAAAATAAAAAGGCTTATTCCCAAAACCTTCCAGGATGAGGTTTTGGGAATAAAGTGTGGATCCTTCCTGGATCCGCACTTTGGGAGAACCCTACTTTCTTCAACCGTACGCCCGGCTGGATGCGTCCAGAACTGTTATGTGTGAAGAGTTGGGAGTGAGACTACGTTGATAATGTAATGCTGAATGTTTTGAGTATTACAGAGCTAATTCTTTCTCCCTTACACCTGTTCTCTGTTTGCTCACACTGTTTTAAATCATACAATTTTATATCAGAGAAAGATAAATTGAGTAGTTTGTAAGTTTTGACATCATTTATTAGGAGGGTAAAAAAAGGCTAGATACACCAAACTAGCCGTGTGAGATAAAGTAATCGCCCTTGTTGTTAAATAATGAGCTAAATGTGATTAAATTTCACTCGTCGGCCGGACCTGTAGAATGAAGAACTCACTTAGAAAGAAACTGAGGAGGTTCCCCTTGCCGACAATAAAAGTAAAGTCTAAAGTCCAGGTTACACCAAATGCAGAAAACGGGCAAGTTTCTAAGAATGTCAAACTATTCCCTCTAGATCTTATTTCACCTTGACGTTTTAATTAGGACACAAAGCAAAGAAAATTAACTTAAGGGATCGAGGCTGATCCGTGGAGGATTAGGACTCTGCTACAACAGACCACAGCTGATTTAAGATCCCCCTGTCTCAAATACATCTTGTGAATTCTTACACGAACCTGAAACAGACTTACACTACTGTAATGACAAAAAGCTCTTCAAATGGATCAGCATACAACTATATATATATATAAAAACAAGGCACGTTGCTTTTACAGGCTGGAATCCTGCGTTCTTGTTTTCATTAACTTTATTTACAAGGCAGCTGCATGTTAACAGTTAACTAAAATCACAAGTATGAGAGAAGCCTGGTTGAATCATTACTTAGTTGAGCTCTGCAAACATCCTCTTTGTCACTATGGGCCAAATGAATAAAAAAAAAAAAAAAAAACATTTCCCCAAGTTTTAAAGAAGTTGTATGAGGACTGATCGCCTAAAGACTTATTACACTTTTTTAATTAACTTACGAAACAAAACAACAGAAATTTTGATCCAGTTCTGACTTTAGAACGATGTGCTCATGGCCCCATAACAATGATTAGCTCCGTTTATCTGTCAGACACCAACGATTTGAATCCTAAACTCAGTCACGTTACTCTCGCCATCAGTTTATTGCAAAGAAGTCAGAATCATAAATACACAACTTAGGCAAAAGTGCACTTAACTTTCATCAAACATTGCAGGTATTAGGTAATGTGTTAAACGAACAATAAAAAGTAGGATATACTAAACATAATAATAATAATAGCTCTATTGCTTTACAGCTTTACATAACTAGAAATAGTGAAGAGTGGGAGACAGAAAGGAATACGGAGAATTTTCAACATATTACTTGAAATACTCTGTTTTTTTTTTTTTTTTTTACCTGTTTGTCGGACTGATGAAGGTGAAGGAGATGAGCTGATTCCAGAAGGGGTCGTTTTCAGATATGGACTCGGTGCCCACCAGGGCCTTGAGGCTGGCGTTGTCGGACAGGTCAGTGACCTGGCTGGTGTTTGCTCCCATATTTCCAGGCTTCTTCCAGCCAGACCTTCCAGTCGTCAGTCCTTATTTACTGGACATGCACCAAATCCTGCAACAAATTGAAAAGCGTTCATTTTTGATGCCATAAAATTATTCTTAAAAAATGCACCGATTTAGTTGGCCATCAATTCCAGTTTATAAACAGATTATACTTTGCTTTAACTTATCACCTTTACCTATATCAACCTAATATTCAAATATAGGCAAAAGGGAAAAAAAATATCTGCACACTGTAATAATAATAAGAAGAAGAAGCAGAAGGAAGGAAAACGAGTGTTTTTCTAAGGTCAGCTGCCCTGTTTCTCTTTAAGTAATTTAAATGCCAACAGTTTTCCTTTTAACGCCTGGCCCCACTTAAAACTGGCCGTGTACCACCAGCTTATTTTTTTGAAACTCATGGACAATTACAAATGAACAAATGTAAAGAATGGCGCTTGTCACACAGGCTGTCCAAACAAATTCAGTCCTTTAAATACAAAGGTTTTAGGAACCATCCGCAACGTGCCAATACCTGCATCATGTTCTGCTGATCAATCTATTTTTTTTCTAATCAGGTAAGGCAAGGCAAGGCAAATTTATTTATATAGCACAATTCAGTACAGAGACAATGCAAAGTGCTTTACATGATTAAAATATAGGAATAAAAGATATTTACATTTTTTTAAACCATATTGCAAATTGGGTTTGTGCAAAAATATATAGCACATTGAGAAAGTGTAATTATTAATGGATAAAGCCAGCTATTCTTGAGAGAATTTGGTGTATAGTCTGACAATTTTTGAAAAGAAATCTAATCCCCTATCACTAGTGTGTTACTACAGATTTTAATTTATTCATTATGCTGGTATTAAAACAGACACTTTCTAAGAAACAAGACTTTTGAATCTGTATTGTGATAAATATGGAAAACATTCTAGGCAGGAGAAAACATAGGGAAAATATTTGTGTTCATGTCACCCAGCTCCAGCTCAACACACAAGGCATCCTTAAATAGTAAATATTCTACCAACTTTTAGATGATCAACTGAATTTGACCTTATTGTGTTTAACTATAGTCAATCTGGAACCTATATAGCTAAATCCAGCTCAACAATTGGACCAATAGGCTACAGTATATAGTAAATGCCTCTGTCCAGTAACTTGCAGTACTCTAGACTGAAGCCTAAAGCCATGTAGGAGAAAATGTGTTTTTAACATTAATATTTCCATATGAAAAGAGAAAAATACAACTGAAATACCATTGTTGAATATTATTATTCACTGACGATGTTGGTTGCTATTAACCAACCATTCTCCTTACTTCTCAAACTCTTCGTCGTCAGGATGTCCCTACTACTGTATGTGAGCTTTATCAAATTCAACACCTGGTGTGGGCATCAGATTCGGGAGCAAAGTCCATCCAGCTGAGCAGATATAACCGCTGGCATATAGAACATTAATGAATCGCACCAGAATTATAACAAACCAACTAAACATTGCATCCAATGAGTCCTTTTTCAACTGCGATATTGTGACGATGTACTGTGCACTTCTACTTTTAACCGAATTAACCGAACCGGAAGACTCAGCTTACCTCACCTGCCAGATCGGACCTTCGCAAATATCACAAGCCGCAATCGGTGCATTTGCAGAGTTAAGACGCTGACTAGAAATTCCCAGTGTGTAATTTTCTTCCTGTGCTGCTAACCATGTAAACCATGGCATCGCTGCCCATTTATTCCCTGAAGACACGCACAGCATGGTAGGGCCTTATCTACAAGGATGTTAAATGCCTTTCACTGACACGCCTTGTGCAAACAGGTGCAACCGCTTACAATGAACACGAACAGTCAAGATGTGTGCAGTAGTGTTGACCACAAACTGTAGGTTGTGCTCCTTGTAACAAAGGGAAGTTTATTTCAGTAAAAAGACAACTCAGAGTGCTGTATATGAACATAAGGCGTTACGGGGGTTAAACATAGTGGAATAGTAGCAGCAGGTCACGATTTAGCATGCAGATATTGAATAGGAGGGGACCCAGGATGGACCCTTGGAGACGTACGTGTTTTTTGTCATCTCTGATGTAAAGTTACCTACTGACACAAAAAAGTCCCTGTCCTTTAAGTAGGATTTAAACCAGTCAAGTGCTGTACCAGAAAGGCTGACCCAGTTTTCCAGGCGCTCTAACAGAATGGAGTGATCGACAGTATCAAATGCTGCACTCAGGTCCAATAATACCAGCACTGTGGTTTTCCCACAGTCTCCAATACGGATTTCATGAAACACCTTGATAAGGGCGGTCTCTGTACTGTGGCGAGCACGGAAACCTGACTGGAAAACGTCAAAGAGGCTGGTCATTGTTAGGAATGTATTTACCTGCTGAAACACAGCTTTTTCAATAATCTTACCCATAAAGGGGAGGTTTAAAATGGGCCCGTAGTTCTGCAGAAGTAGCACCAAACTAAAGACACAAGGCGGAACCTGAGGCATATAATTGATACTAGCATGCTGCATTACTTATGTTCCCTCCATCACTGTGAAACGGGTACTGCAGGGTAGTTTCTTCTGTTTATATCCGAGACAGCCTGGGTAACAAGTTTAGCAAGTTTCTGGCCAAAACTGAAATTATTTGTTTCTGAGCAACTCTGATGCTGAACGAAGAAAACGAATGTCAGAAACCATTGAGACACCGGTGTGGTGCAACATTCTGTTTCCCTATAATAATGTATACAACCATGTTACACCATAGGGGATGCTACATGCTAGGGCTGGGCGATATGGATTAAAAAATAAATCTCCGATTTTATCATACCAAATCTGATTAATCGATTTTTTTCCTCCTTTTTGTTTCATAAAAAGAAATTAAAGAAATTATTATAAAACCTTGCATTTATGTCAACCATTTCGTCAGGGAGTTGACCTGGATTCAAAGTGCAACTAAAAACAAGCTGTGAAACATGCCTGTAAAACAAGATGGTAGCCATGCCGTTATAAACAATGAAAATATAACAAGACATTTGCTGCTAGTGGTATTACACATTGAGCTAAGAACAGGCTTCACTGCACTTGTGAACTTCAAACTAAGTTTTAAAAAAAAGTAAATAAGTAAATGAAGTACCTCGCATTATGGTAAAAAAAAGTTTCCACTTAACAATATTTTGACAATAATTTTACCTAAACATATATTCAGCATCACATGCTGTTCTCTTCATGGAAACCCAATAAGTGTATTGGCAAAATAAAATCCAGATTTTCCAAAAATGAAATCTTAAAGAATTGTAAATTCGAATTAATTGATTAAATGGATTTATCGCCCAGCCCTACTACATGCATTTGACCACAGTTTTTTTTTTTTTTTTTTAGGTTTAGCTAGGGCTGGATGACATAGCCAAAACTTATGGCAGATATATTATGATATATGTCTTAATTTTGGCCGATACAATATAATTACGATATTGATATAAACAAAATAAAAGTCTCGGAGAGAATGCCAAGAACAGATGCCGGGACAACATTAGGAAGATTAATTTGCTGTGTTTAGAAAATGCCAATATAAAACATTTTAGAAATATTTGCTTTAAATAATAAAACGCATAAAACTGCATGAAAGCCAGAACATCAGTCAAGAGATAAATGCTGTAATCATAGACTGCAATGTACATTAAAATATCAGAAATGTCATATCACCTGAATTGAATAAAGTTATATTGCAATATGTATTGATGCTGAATTCTTGTCCATCACTAGGTTTAGATATTAGTTGGCACTTCTTTGTTTCTGTACGAGTTTTGACATTTTTTAGGTTAGGGTTTGAATTCTGATTTCTTTAGTTTAGTTACCTGTGAGGAAGGTTAGGGATACAGTGGTAAAGTTACAGTGGGACGTTTAGTGATAAATAAATAATCACATAAATGAATAATCACATTTCTTCTTTTAACAGGTGTCCTGATTAAACGCATTTCGAATTGTGTTACGTCATTAAACGTCATTTTAAACAAGGACAGTATTTGTGCTTATGGGGCTATAACTGACATTAGGTCAAAACCACAAAGTTCCCTAAAAAAAAAGACTAAAAGACGCTGGTAATAGTCTTCTATCATCACTTGTATCGTTATCACAATAGTACAACAATACATCATGATAAAATGTGAAGCCTATATCGCTCACCCCTATAGTACCTAGCAACCTTAGCAACTTCTGGAGTCACAGCAACCCGTGGTCACCGGGAACGGATTATTTCAGTAGAACCGACTTTCGCACACCGCCGGGTTTTAGTTCGGGGTTGAAGGCAGAATTTCACAGCTCGTCGGTGACTTCTTACCGGGCGAAGAAGCTAGCGTTCGCCGCTTGTTTTGCAATCAGCTGACAGCTCGGCTTACCTGTCACAGAAGCTTCTCGCGGCTCCTCTGGCTCCTGCCGGCTTCCGTCAGCGCTGATGACCAGCTGTTACCCCGCAACGCAGCAGCCGTATCCCCGGCGCTTGACCGGGTTTGCTTCAACAGAGGGAGATAGCTGAAATTAGAGAATCGTTTCCTCTGCTAGCCTCGCTCTACGTACTACCGTCCTCCATGTTTTCCACGTCGCCACCCATTAGCGTAATGACGAAATGCGAGCGGATGTATGGCAAGCCATTTTAACATAAATTCGCTTTTACCGCCCTTACATTCGACATATCTCAAATTGTTTTATGACTAGACGTTTTAGCAATTTAAGATATCTCTAATTGTATTTTGACTAGTCAAAATACCTATTCGAGATATCTCTAATTATATTCTGACTAGTCGAAATGACATCAGATTTACCACTGAGTTGTATGGAGATGTCAATTTTGACAAGTCAAAATTCCTTAAGATATCTCTAAATGAATTAGAGATATCTTCAATTATTGAGCTTTTTCATTTAAGATATCTTAAATTACCATTCCGGATAGTCAAAATGTAGTTTTATCTAGTTAAAATGCATTTTAAGATATCTGGAATGTAATTACGGATAGTCAGACGAAACCGAATTTATGTTAAAACGGCTTGCCATAAGTGGCGAACCTGTACGTCCGTGACGTCGCCGCCAACGTTGAAGCCTGGTAACGTAATACCTGATTTACGTTACTAGGCTTCATTCTGTAACGTTACAAACACAAACTTCGATATATTTTAACATCAAATAGCCCCTAATTGTAAAGCGGAAGGAAAAGCGCCATGTCTGTTTTATTTTAAGTACACACATCTGAAAAGGGAGGCTTTAATTTTGTATTCGCCTCCTGATACCTCTGAATAAAAGCTGGCACAAGTACTTATCGTCAGAAATCCCCTTATATAATTTATATATAATATATAATTTATGAATAGAGCCCACCAACTATTCAATTTCAGGCATGTTTTTTTAATTGCCAAATAGATTTATTAGACAATATAACAGCATTATGAAGGCCTGCGGACACAAAGATAAGGTTGAGGAAAAGTTTATAGCTTGGGTTTGTTAGAAAGCAACATGCCAAGCTTTGAACATCTCAAAAAGCACTGTTAAATACACAATCAGGGGCGACCCCAGGGAGAAGATGCAGTCAAGACAACTATTATGATGTGGCTTAGTTTTAAAAAATTAAGACCTAAACACCCTGAACACTCCATTTGAACAATATTACATGGCAGTGGCATTATAATGTTGACGGGAGGCATTTCTTAATCCATCCAGGATGGATGGAGCTCAACAAAGGGTAATCCTAGTAGAAAATCTAGAGAGGATGAAACAAGCTTTGGACTGGGACAGACGATCTGTAACAATGAGCCATTGTTACAATCAGATTGCTTATTATTACTTGTTTGTTTTGTGAAAACGCATCTGTAGAGAACAGTTAAGATTCCCTAGGTTTGCTTATCAGGAACTGCATTTGCCACTGTTTTTGTTTTTCATTTATTTATAGGAGAGGTGCATTCGCTGCCTACAAACTGACATGCCTTTATTGACATCAGAGGAGTTCAGCTTTGTTGGACGGTGCTATTCTTTGCTGTCTCCATTTTATGACAACACTTGAGCTGTCTGCCGAGAAAAAATCTTTCTATCTCCAAAGTGGTTACCCTCATGAAAATGTTAGAGCAAAGTCTTCAGGAGGAGATGACAAAGCAGGCAGCAGCAGCATTAGAGGATGGAGACCACCTCATCAGGCATGGGGAAAAGCTTCAGATTTGGAAGTCTATGAGCATCCTATCCCTAGCTACAGACCGTCATAGGTTTTATTTTCAGCCAGACTAAATCCACCGAAGCCATTCAGTGACTGACCTCAGAGTTTGCCACGATTAAGCGTTCTCGACAGAGCTGAGAGGAAATCTCCCAGGCCTTCACCTCTCATGATAACACTGGAGGTAATCTATTATTTTTCATTTTGAGAGCAGTTATTTCCATTAGAAAGCTTGCTAACATCATCTGCTGTTTTCTCTTAGGTAGCAAACTGTGGCATCGTTTGGACACGAGTGTAGTGGAGGGAACACAAAGGCGA
The DNA here is from genome assembly GCF_011125445.2 of Fundulus heteroclitus. Taxonomy (NCBI): domain Eukaryota; kingdom Metazoa; phylum Chordata; class Actinopteri; order Cyprinodontiformes; family Fundulidae; genus Fundulus; species Fundulus heteroclitus. The sequence goes on from NC_046368.1 coordinate 19,013,772, forward strand.
AATGTAACTGCAGAGGCCACGGTTGAAGTGCAGCGCTAGCTATCAGAGCCCAATATTAGCAGAATGGAAAATCCACTGGAGTACTGGGAGAGGCAAAAACTACCGTAACCCCAATTTACACAAACTTGCACTTGCATTTTTACGCACGTCCGCGTCTTCAGTATGAACAGGTATTTTCAAAGGCCGGAGTAGTGTCAAAAACAATAAAGAGAACAGATTAAAACCTAAAACAGTTGAAAAACTCTTACTTCTAAATTAAAATCTCCCGTTTTGCACATCATTGTCCAAGTTTCACGAGTATATCTAGCGCCCTCTTCGAGTTCAAAAATAGATTATACTTGTGATAATCATAAGAAAAATGTATGGTTATTACTTATTAACGATAATTTCCAAGGACAAAATGATAAAAATACAGGCAAGCGTCAGATTATATTGCTGGCTGTGATTATGCATTGGGCCAGTATGTGGTTTCATGTGCATACGATTGTTTTCTGTTAAAGCCAAAATCAGGGCCGCACAATGGACATGCCTGGTTTAAACTAAGATGTGGATTAAAGAGGGTGCTTCTACGCAGAAAGGAATTTTATTTAAATGCATATCTTCAGATAATTCTTGGAATGTGTTTAAGGTATTTTCACTTTGCATTAGTTTGTAAATGTATTGTTTTACTTGCTCTTTGTCTCATGTAAATAGTGTTGTATTTGCATCGTTACTTGCAGCAACCCTAATGACGGGTTTTCCCAATTTAGGATCATTTGTATTTAAGCAGTTTTTCATTTGTTGTTCCTTATAGGGTGTGGGTGGTTCTGTTTTTTACACTGTTGGCTACAAAATTAAAAAAATTCAAAGCTGCTTCCACAGATGTCACTTCTTGCCTTGTTTTTTTCGGCTGCTGTTTGGGTCCCACTTCCATGGCCGTTCGATCAGTCTGACAAACTTGTGACAGGATCAAAATGCAACAGGATGATCCTACACGTACAGCCAGAGCTACAAAAAATGGTTTAGATCAAACGCATCCATTTGTTAAACTGCCCAAAATCCAGACCTGAATCCTGGATTGATAAATTATCCACACAATCACAATGAGCTTTAGCTATTTTATAAGGACAGAAGAATGAGAAACAATTTTAGCCTGTAGATATGGGGACTTGCAGCTGTAATTATGGTGAAAATTGTTCTTGAAAGTGACTGACTTAGCAATGCTGAACAGCATTTCACATTTATGTTCATAAAAATTTAAATTAATAAAAAAAACATGCATTTCATTCATCATTAATTTATAGACCGCTTTACAAGTACTGCTGTACAGGTAAATAACTACAAAGTTTTAAAAAAAAAAATCATAAAAAGTAATGGAGCGATAAAATACAATGTTGTCAATGATGATAAAAGCTAGACTACTGCACTGATCGGTTTATTTAATTTAAAATCAGTCAAGGATAACTCCAACAGAACAGACACAGCCCAAAGAGTCCAGTGGTCCAGCAGCACTGTCGCATTCTGTCAGGTCAGATTTACAAAATAAAATTACCTCTCTGTCATTTTATAGTTTAAATAAAGCTTAGCTCCATCAATGAATCACCAGAATCAGCAGTTATAAAAATTGACAGATGCAGACGTTGAGAAGAGCAGTTTCTTACTGTAGACTTAAAACCAGACTGAGTCTTCTCAAAAATAATCACAAAGCTGCAAATGCTGACAGCTGAATAATAATAATAAAAAAAATCACACATTATCTAAGAGTTTAGAGAGGATAATTTGAAAGCTGACCAAGGAAGACAGACCAATACCTTCAGTTGGTCTGTCACATAGCTTTCAATAACAGTTTAGTGGCTGTAATGTTAAGGATGTCAGATATGTTCATTAAAAGTAAAATGATACATTTATCAATACTTCTGAGTCCATCTCAAGACATAAATGATTCAATCATATATGCTTTTTAACTCTGGAAAGAAACATTTTAAGATTTCACTTTTTAAAAAAAGGACGTTTTTATCTGGAGTAGTGTCCATATTAGTCCACCATGCAGGATTGTCAGTTTCAACCATCTGAAGGAGATGCTGTAAATTAATGTCACTAATGAAGTTGAACTTGACAGCTAATTGGAGAACACCAACTCGCACATCGTTTTCATTCATTTTATCTTAAAACGAAGACTTCTTAAATGTTAAGTTTAAAAATTAAGTGTATTTATCCTTTTCATAAACTTGAGCACAAATGTTTGTCAGTTGTACTTTCTTCAAACACAAAAAACAACTTTACAATCCTTTACGCTTTTAACAACTCATTCAGAAAATATACTTTTCTAAAAACTTAGAGTAAGATTTCTGAAAAATTATTAAATATTAAATATTGTTGCCAAACTGTCACTGTTTTAATGAACGTTTAATCAGCATTTATTAATTACACCTAAACTGAATTAATTTACTTGTAGGAAAACAACAAAATGCTCCAAATCCATAAAAGAATGAGTATCTTTCATAGGAAAATTTTTTTTTAAAAAGGTGTATATATTTTCAAAATGGTCAGTCTACTACAACCATTCCTTTCCTTTAACAAAACACCAGTTAAAAAAAAAAGGATTAATCTTAGGCCAGCTTTACAAGTACCATCACAAGAACAATAATTTTATATATAAAATAATCTAAGCTTTGATGTCTTTGCTGTAACTTGAACAGAATATTAAAGTACTTAAAGTGGCAAGTCAGGTTTGTAATAAATAAGCATTTATTTGAAGGCTTTCTTCCATCCTTTCATTAAAGTGCCTAAATCTGTTTCATTCAGACAAAAACTTAAAAAACAGAAAATATAACAGCGAAGCTACCTTAACATGATGAATGAAAAGCTAAAAACAAGCTTCAAGCAGCTTTACAGTCAGATTACTGGAAGAACATTGACAACGACTGATTTCTCTAAACGATACGCTGGGAATATTTACACGGCCATTTCTGCTTTACAAACAACACTCAGTCGGCCTTCTTGTCAGCTGCTATAGTCGCTCCATTTGCAGTCGCCTCACCGTTGCTTTCAAGCTGAAAAACAGAAATTTGTTTTATGAAAGTTCTGAAGTTAAAAAAAACAACGGTAATTTTACTCCTCTAACAGTGGAATAAAATCCTACATCTGTCATCGTCTCACCTTGTGAGTCCCATTACTTGTTTCACTGGCTTTCTGATCAGTACTTGTGTTCGTTACAGCTTTATTGCCCCAGATGGCGTTGATGAAGGGGGAAATGACAGGATAGATTATGGGTTCCAGGAACCTCTTGTAGACCCACAGCAGGACAGGAATCACAATGCAGGGAATGCACACCATGACTGTGGCTCACACAGGCTCTCTCCACACACAACCTGAAGCGGAGGAAACGGACAGAAAAAAAACACACGTTACAAAAACGGCATACAATGAAAGGTCTAACTATCATGAGTTTAGTAAAGACACCATGTTAGAGGGACGAGGCTGAGTTATTCATATATTCCTGTCTCTAAGAAGCGGAAGAGAAATGCAGCAATCTGTTGGCCAGACTTTAATTCATATGCTGCGATTAGTAATCAGCAGGTCAAATACAGAAAAACCAGCTTCAGTTTTACCCAAAGCTAATATTTATACCTATAGCTAATTTTTCTCTTATGCACTGTAGTTCACATGGCCAAAAAAGATAAGAAAAACTGAATTGGCAAGCCGAGCCTTAAAAAAAAAAAAGGAATTAGTGTTAGTCATGAAAAGCCTGATGGCTGAAATGTAAAGTGAGATGCAAGTAATAAATGGCACTGGGTCTAAACTTTAGTATCAGCTGTTATAACGCCTCTCCTGACTTTCTGGCATAAATCTACAGAGCAGTTATGTCTTTGCTCTTTAATGTTATTTACTAACCCAGTTGGCAAAACTTCAGAAAAATACCAGCCTAATTTCAAGAGAGGAGCTAATTTTTACTTCTTTTCAATCAGTTTACAGATAATTTACACCCAACCAACAAGGCTAAGAAAAAATAAAAAAAAGGTCATATCTTTTTGGTTATGCGTTTGTAAGATTTGTACAGAGGCTTTCTAAGCCTGTCATGGCAAGACAGATGATTCATCTTGCAGTGTGATGACAAGATGACGCCGTTTTACTCTGATAACGGCAGCTCTTGCTTTAAAACCACATTTTTGATCAAATGTCCATATTTCATCGTCTCATCAGCAAACGCTAGCCAGCCAATAAACACCCAGCAGCATCTCGCTGGAAGAATACGAGACGACCTACTTATCTTTAGTCAGCGTGTCTCCGTTCTGATACAGACACGAGCCACAGTCACAATCTACGCTGTCAGCCTGTTCGATGACATGCCAACACTTTACGATATAATCTGTGACGTAATCTACACTGATATGAATTGCATTGGATAAAACACTGTTGTTGAAGTAGTGATGTACAATAACACCGCACACCTCCGTTCACTTTTGAGTGTTTCAGGAGCAGTTTTTTTTTTTTTTTTTTTTCCATCGCCAGCCCGGGTTCTTCTGAAACCGAGCTGATTTTAGAGAAGTTTTGAGAGAACGCCTCTCTTTTCAGTGTCTGGCCATGGGGCGACGAGAAATGAGAAGGTTTTCTCGGAGGAAGTCCAGAGAAACTAAAGAGCGACGACATTAATATTAAGGACCACTATGAACAGGGTGGGTCAAACTGAAATATTATAATATTTTTAAACAATGAGCCACACCTGAAGAGTAAAAAGAAAAAGGACACCGGCTTTCTACACCCAGACCACCTGTGTCAGATCCATGGATTTATCAAAGCTGTCTCTCGTTTCACACTGAAAGATGTTAAGTTTTGTCTCTGAAGTGTCCATTCACCTCTTACGGTACAAGGCAGCAGCCGTCTGCTATAGTTGGGAAGATGCAACACATTATGGCCCCTGTCAGACTTGCTCAGACCTTTAGATTGACCCATTTTCTTTTGCATTTAAACATCAGATCTGAGGGTAAATGTCACTAATATGTGCCACGATAAAGGGATTATCAGTGTCGACCAGCTGTTGCTGTTTAGACCTGTATGGCTGCTCAGTGTGGGTACACATTTGTACTGGCCTAAAAGGAGACTCTGGAAAATGTTCATGACTTACAACATTGTAGATGGGACTTTATCTAAGGTACTGTATTTTTATTTATTTTTTTAAACGTGACATTTACTTTTTATTGTTCTGACCATTGACTTTCTATGACGCTGTAGGCCTGGAATATGTTTGTCCTGAGCAACTGAGCCCATTAACATAAAACCGACGACCAAACGCCTTTATTATCGTACTTTGTCTTCAATTTAATAGAATTGTATTTATATAGCGCCAATTCACAGCACATGTCATCTCCAGGCACTTTACAAAGTCAGTCTTAAGAATTAAACACTACTGTCTATACAAAGCATGACGCAACGCAGAACTACTAATTTAACTTATGTAACTCTGACTTTATCGCGGGGTTAACTAGAGCCTATATTAAAAAGTAGTCAGCTGAATGTAACGAGAGGCAGACGAACACCGCGGTGGGATGAACCGCCATTATTTATTAACTGTTATCCATTTAATGGTTTTTAAACTAGACCTGAACCCCCGGCGGCTAGCCGAAGTTAGCTTCCGGTTAGCTCTCGGCGGCTGACACTGGAGGCACGAGAGCGGCTATACCGGCTTAAAAAGTGCGTCCCTGATTTAAAAAGAAGCTCATAAAGTATGTACTCTTACCTGGGCGAATCAAACGACAACACACGGCAGTCCCGTCGGCGAGGTTAGCGTGAATCTCAGTGGAGTTGTTGCGGCTGAGCGAAGTCTCTGGAACGTGATGTTCCGACGCAAAACTCCACTTCCGTTAGCGGCGGATGACGAAAGCGGAAACCGGTCGGCACCGGGCAGGTTGGGGTTTCTTTCAAACAGCGTTGTTCTTCATGCTGACTTCTGGCTTTTATGTGAGTGGCTGATGAACGCTTTTTTGTTTGTTTGTTTTTAATGAGGCGTTTTTCTTACAGATTATTTTACAGGATGATCCGAAAGAATAACGCGTTAAAGCTGAAACAATTTCTGCAAGTGTGTCGTTAAACAGTTACGTGTGTTTTCAATGATTAAGCATACTAGCTAGCTAAAGAGAAAAGTACATTTTCCATTATATACTTTTCTTTTTATAAAAAGCTAGGAAGACCCGCAATGTTTATGTGTTGCAGTAATCCCTAATTAATAACCGGAATTGTACATTGTGTTTACTGTAATATGTACCTTACTTTATTCATTTGTCTGTCCATTAAACTAAACGTTTCGTTAAGCAGGTCTGCAGCTGTTTCTGTACAAATCTTCAATGATTATGTGGAAAGGGTCTCCTCATACTCAAACAAAACAATCCAGAATTGTACAGTTACCTTCTGAGTTGCACTTTTCCAATTTATTTCCTCATTTTAGTTTTTATTTTGTATTGTCAAATGTGTAGTTTATGCTTTATTTCTTGGGTCATTGTTGGTTTAATGTGTTTAGATGTGATTTCTGTACAACTATAACTTTAGGTTCTAACAAAGGAACGAAAAATTAAATGTAAAACTAACATTAGATGAAATGTGGGGATGTATGCGTTCAAGTATAAATAGTGGATATATTCTTCATGTTCTTTAATTTTCTGTTGGATTTCAATCTAACGTTTCTGTCAAGAAACCTTGCATCCTACTTCTTTCCGTTTGATGTAGCACAGTCCGTAAGAAAAAAAAAGTTGGGGTGGGAGTGTTGTAAGAAAAGCAAAAACCGACATTGCAGTATGAAATGCCGGATTGGTGCATCTCCACTGAAATACAGAAAAAAATAACCAAAAATGATGTTAGCAACTATGGAAGGCGGACCGCTTATGAGTTCTAGTTGTGTTTTCCAGACATGAGGGCTTATCTGATCGCTATTCTAACATCTTGTCAGGTGGTCCATTAAGTATATTCCAGTCGCAAGTACCGACAAATATATACACTCTAGTTTTGTGTTGTTGTCTTTTTTTCAGCACCACAATGCCTCTGTCCACTCAGTCGCAAAGTGAAGATGTACAAGACGTTCTGGTGGCCAATCTGGATAACGCTCGCAGTCTCTCCAACATACTGAAAGCCATCACCTGCAAGGACCATGCCATCTTCACAGCAACAGCAAACGGCCTGAAGGTCACAGTGGAGGACTGCAAATGCATGCAGGCCAATGCCTTCATTCAGGTGCGCTGTCGTTATTTAGCTTACGTCCAGAGAAGAAAGAAGTCAACATCACGTTCTTCTGCCTTCATCCACTTAAATTTCTTCATGTTTTTTTTTTCGTCTTTCAGGCAGATATCTTTCAAGAGTTCACGCTAAAGGACGATATAGTTGTTTTTCAAATTAACCTCACTGTTCTGCTCGACTGCCTGAATATTTTTGGGGGAACCCCGGCGGCAGGTAAAAAACCCTAAACGAAACACGATTGGAAAATGTGCAAAAATGAACCCAAATCCTCTTATCTGCACGTTTCTGACCTCATACCTTGTACGACGTTTTAGGAGTCTCAACGGCCCTGCGGATGTGCTACAGGGGTTATGGTTATCCGCTGACGTTGTTCCTGGAGGAGGGCGGCGTGGTGACTGTCTGCAAAATTAACACAAGCGAACCAGAGGAACCGATCGACTTTGAGTTCTCCAGCTCCAATGTTACAAACAAGGTTCATCAGGCTGTTTTTAGTCTTTAAAACTGGATTCATCAATGTCAGTATGGAAAACGCATTTAAATCACTAGATTAGAATAGATATTATCTTTAAATGCAGGAGATGGTATAGATTTAACACAAACACAGCACTTCTTGTCTCCTCGTAGACCATATAGGAGTAGATTATATAAGTATTTTTCTCTATTTGTCATGCATTTCTGTCTCCTTTCAAAGGTCATCCTACTGTCAGAGAGTCTAAAGGAAGCCTTCTCTGAACTGGACCTGACCAGCGAGGTGCTGGAGATCACCATGTCCCCCAGCCAGCCGTACTTCAGGTAGGCTGACAGCTTTATATTCTATCTATGGGTTATGTTAGTGCAGTAAAAATGACAAAGTACTTTCTTTTATTCACATTTAATTTTCTCAGTGCTTAATAGTTGAGGCAAGCAAAGGACAAGCCATTGCTAAAAGTTCAGTTCATTTATTAGGAATTGTGCTGCTGTAAACATTTTGCCCTCCGTCTCGGTCTTGTTCGATTTTCGACTTATGCATTATTTTGGATTTCAACACGACAGGTTGTCTACATTTGGAAACTCTGGAAATGCCCATTATGACTACTCCAAGGATTCGGATATGATGGAGCTGTTTCAGTGCAACAGGACACAAACCAACAGGTGAGTGCGGTCATCAGCTGACTGAAATAAACCCAAATAACAGACTTGGTCATCTTTGCTTTAAATTCTTTGGATTGTTAATCCTCAAACAAGGACCAAGCAATGCTCAAGAGTTTGGCCCAAAATATATTTTTGATGGGACTTAAATTAGTGGGGCAACTTATTTACAGAAGTCCAGCAATTAAAAACTAATTGTTGCATTTTTATCATTTTAATGTGAGCAATATATAAACAAGGAAGTCCCACAGTTCACCCCTCAGTGTTTTTTTCTACTGCAGCTGCATAAGATATTTTATTCCATTCATGTGCTTACAAAGTCAAAACCTAAAGAGCTTGTGCAGTCAGTTATAGTTTGATTATTCACACCCATCCTTCAGGTAATTATCCATGGATCTGACCTAACGAGTCTTTTTACAGCCTCTGATTTGTTTCCCTCCTGTGCAATCTGTGACAGATACAAGATGTCCTTACTAAAACCATCCACCAAAGCCTTGGCTATATCCTGTAAAGTCTCAGTGAGGACAGACAGCAGGGGCGTCCTCTCTCTGCAGTACCTGGTCAGGAACGACGACGGACAGATCTGCTTTGTGGAATATTTCTGTTGTCCCGACGAGGAGGTAGAAGAGGGATAACAACAGATTGGTCCTGACCCAAGTTCCTTAGGTTCAGCTGGGACACATTACCGTGTTTGATCGCACCGTTAAGAAGGTAAAATGAGTCAGAGAAGGTCCAGCAGTGGAGGGAAAATGCATATGTCCAGGGATGATGTGGCATCTGTCTTCTCAGCACACCTTCTTTCCTGCACCGCTGAAATGTTCAGTGTTTGCCTACGAACAGGGAATCCGAAGGCCAGCAAAGTTTGTGTTCTCATTTCAGGTTTTCATAGATAAAGTCTTCAGAGTATAATGGGAATTCCACATTTTGGAGGAGTTGACGTTTTCAGTCTCAGACGTTGTTGCTGGACGTGTGGAAGGTTCGCTGCCCACCCGGTCCTGTTATGCATTCAGCATCTAGTTTTACCACAGCCGTATTCAGAGTTCTGTGTTGAATAAAAATGGAAACTGTTAAACTGGAGACATCCAGCAAAAATACCAGTGTCACATTCACCGTGGGAATTTGGGTTTTTACTATCTGGAAGACGCACCAATCAGGCTCTTCGTTGATGTTTGACCTGTTAATTCCCGTTATGATAGAGGTGGTGGTGTTGAATTAGGACTGCACTCTAGTAAGGAAAATATGCTGGTATAGCATGTTATGCAATAATTGAAGTGTTAGTGTCCTGCTTTGGGTTTATATGAATAGACTGCTCTAACCACAGAAAAGTAGTCTGTTTACTGAGGGAAAATATCCAAAAATTGCATTATTTCCAACTCAGGTTTATTGAAAAGTTGCTTCTTTTAAACCGTTTTCTTGGCAATGAAATGTTAGTTTCCAAACAAGTGTCTAATATATTTTAGGAATAAAAAAAAAACCTTATGGCATGAACCTTTAATAATAAGCTAACATTTACTGCAGTCTAACAGTTGTTTGCAATACAGTAGAGAATAAGGAAACTACAGGATTCGCCCCACTTCAGCATCAAAACACGATATGCACCTTTTATTACTTGTTTTACCAAAAAGAAGAGAAAAAAAGTACATGGTGGTCATAGTTTTGATGCATTTAAAGGAACGTTTTTTCCCCCACCTTTCAAGTAAGCACATGGGAGATAATCTCTTACCCACTGATTGGTGCTTCTCTATTTATGGTTCCATGTAGGGCAAATATTTAAATTATCCAAACTGAATTCCTGGTGAAATGTCAAATACAGAGAAAACCTACAAAAGGATTTTTTTCCTAACATGGGGGAAAAAAAATTGACATCAAGTTTTGTGTCTTGCAGTATGTATTTTTATTAAAAAGCATTGTAAATATTGTTTTGTAAATTAAACATTTTTATCGTTCAAAGACTATCTGCACATTTTATTGAACACAACACGACACCAATGAAAAAAAAGAAAGAGGAAAATGGTGGGTTGTGGTAGCAGTAAATCATCCTTTCACATGAATCCAATCCGTGGAGTTATCTGCGTCCCCTCTGCATCCGCTGCCTCTTGAAAGCTTTGTGTTTGTTCTTCTTCACCACTTTTGGCGCAGGCGGCTCCGTCTGAATGTGAACAGGTTTCGTCTCGTCCGGGGTAACGAAGACATCAGCCGTCACGTCGTTGTTGATGTCCTCCTTCGCTTCTGTCCTCTTTTTCTTCTGGATCTCTTTCACCATCTGCTTCTCTCGCACTTTGGCTGCCACGGCCAGCCGGAGCTGTCGTCTGTGCTGTGGGTGTACGGGGGGCGAAAAAAGGATTACAACAACGGCTGCACTCGTAGGTCAAATTCACTCACAATATGAAAATGACTTTGATTAAAAGTAGCAACTTTAACGTGACCCATTCCCCCAAACTAATTTTAAGACTTTCTATACAAAAAAGGAAAAAAATAACAATGCGGCGACCCTTGACAGGGAAAAGTTGAAAGAAGATTTAAAAAAAAATTGTAAGTAATTATTTATCCTGCAGTAAACCTACTTCCACACTGAGCAGTACTGTTAGTATGATGTGTTGCTGCTTATGTGTCAACAGATTGCAAAAAGGATTCATTTCTTTCTATTAATTTTTTTTGTGCAAGCTGGAGAAAAAACTAAAACAAACTACATCCTGCAAAGTTTCACACTCCTGACAGTAATGATTGGATGTGTGAGGAAAAAAAATCAGATGAAATTTCTTTGTAATCCATGTTTAGCAATGATGAAATTTGTTACATGTGAAAATAAAATAATCAAAAATATTAAACGCAACTATAGAACCATGCGTAGAAACAAGCTCGCAGATGATTTTTACCAAGTTTGGAGATTGGAAGTTTGGGTTTTCGAAGAGAGTGGGTCCTCCGAAGCTTCCCTGGAAGATCTTGATGAGGTTTAGAACAAACCGTGGGCCGATCTCCACCAGAGAGGCGTCCTCCTCAATGATCTGAATGTGGGAAAACAAAAGAGGGAGAAATATTGTAAAAGGATCCAGAGAAAACCTTTTTGCACCGCAAAAGAACTGAAGGATATATGATGAAAGGTCACCTGGTAGTTTCTAAACCATATTCTGTTGTCTGCGATGGAGAACGTGTAGACGTGGTCCACAAAGGGCTGGCTCTTAGGATGGTAGTGTGGAGTGGAAAACGTCTGCAAGAAAACTTCAGGATTATTTCTATGAAACTGAGGATAATTCCCCAAACAAAACAATGAAAATGTATCCATTGTTTTACAGTGGTTAAGAGCTTGATGCATTGCATTTTAATCAGACGTTATCCAGTACAACTCAGTTATTATGGTTAGGTTCCACTTGCTACACATTTTCATGCCAAAATCCTCAAGATTTTCCCAGACTCAAACTTGTGTTTCCTAAAGCCACTTTTTCATAGGACAAACCATCTTCATTCACGGCAGATATTCTGCCCCAGTGAGTTTTACATATAAAACCTGCAAAAACAACACAGAGGAACAAAGGAAATGGGCAGAAAGAGAGGTAGATGGAAGGATGCAAACATTTAATGAAGAAATGAAAAGACAGATGTAATAAAGTTTGGAAAACAGAGTGTTTTTTCACTACTTCAATTAGGGCTGGACGATATAGAATAAAAGCATATCGATAAAATAGAAATCATATTGATCGATATCGATAATTATCAAAACAATTCAAAATATACATTTTAAGTGCAGCCCTGGCCATTTTATGCTGTTGCTTAATGACCTATTTTTAAATAAATGGATTCAAACAACCCTTTATTTAACCAACTTTTTACAAAAACTGTAAGTGATTAAAAAGGAAAAAAGCACACGTGCTCTCGGAACTCTCTGAATGCTAATGGAGCTTTCCTGGGTTTGTGATTGGTTGGGAGGATGTAATGACTGTAATATTAGCCTACATGATAGGCTAGAGTGCACTTGTATTTTATTTAACTTTTTATTGACCCCTCATTTTCATATTGAACCATACGCCTATCGATCGATATATATCGTTATTGAATTATTGTCCAGCCCTAACTTCAATTTCTTTTCTAAATTTAAAATCCTTTGTTAGAACCTACCTGGATGAAGAGCTCCTTCAGTAAAGCGTAGTGAGGCTCTTTGTCAAATTTCTGGAAAAGGAAAAGGATGATTTTAGACTTAAGCAACCAAGGCCCTGCTTATTATTCAAGCCCTGTAGCACAAAGCACCTCAAAGGCAAACTATCTTCAAGCTAAAATAGTTTTTATTATGCATTGAGTAAATCAGGAAATCCCCCCTGAGCCTTCCTTTAAAGCTGTGCGACACTCACTGGATCAAACGAGAGCAGGGGTCTGGATCCTTTCAGGCAGTTTCCCGTCATTTTCAGCTCAGCCAGTGTATGAACTGTGAGGGCAACAATAACAGTAATCGAGTATCTGTAACACCACAAGCATCTTCTGCACCCTATGGCCTGAAGGAGAGAAACAACCTACTGTTCTGAACCAGAAACTTTGCAGAAGGTCCATGTGGGCAGTTGGAGATCCTAAAAAAAGGAAAGAAAATTATTTCAGAGTAACATAGATATGGGTTCCAGTAAAAATAAAAATAGGAAACAGACGACATCCTCACCACATATAGAGGTCCTGCTTCTTCTTTGCCTCAAAAAAGAGACACTTGTTGCAATTCTTGATTTCACACACCTGAAAATAACAACCACACACGTCAGGCTCGGCTGTGACACGAGGGAAATTCTTTTCTTCACGGGCTTACCTCGTTGACAACAAACAGCTTGTCCTTCCGGTCCATTTTTGTATCTGACAAGGAACATTGTAGCAATTAATCTCAGCTCAACAACACCAGTAGAAGTCATCGCAGAACTCCAAACGCCTCAACACTGACCTGCTTTTGAATGAGGCATCATGGTCCTCAGGTCCTGCATCAGGTGTCTTGTTCTGAAGTTGATTCCTCTTGAAGAGAAGATAAGGACTCTTTCCTTGTTGGTCCATTTGCCCTGTTCAGGAGAGATTGTCCCATGACATCAAACTCCTTCCAAGTAAAGCAGGTAGATGTGCATAGAAACTACAGGAGCGCCAACCATCACCATAAGGTAACATGCTTAAAACTACAGCTGGAAAACAACGAGCCCATGTCAGCTAGTCAGACCTGAGTTACTCAGTAAAATCTAGAACCACAAGAAGTATAACCTTGACTCTACACTTTAAATACATTGCCAGATAACATTATTACAAACTCATAATCTTCATAAAAAAGTAAACAGACCATATTACACGTTTCTTGATCATGTTTGTGTACATCCTGTGAAGTTATTTTTTATTTTAAGGTAATCAAACACTAAATCTCATGCTAGCCTACAGCTACTGGCAATTAAAGTCCATAAAAGACAAACTGGAAATCACACAAAGTGCCAGAAAAGTCAGCAAAGAAAAATCTGATTAGAAATTGGTCACAAAAGCTCCGATGCAGCTCAGATTTAGACTTTCTATCTGTAGAAAGGTGTTTCATGTTTAGCATCATTCTTACCACGAACAGAAAGGTTGTCTTTGCATTATCAGAGGTAATTCAAAGGACTGCATGCACACTGCAATATACTTTTCTCCATCAAAGGCCGGGCATTTCCACTCTGTCGGTCATAGATCCTTTTTCTTTTGCCAATTAGGCAGGGCCTTTTACCCAATCCACTGCAGGCACTAACAATCATCATCATGGCTGTCTAACATTAAATGGCAATCTTTATAGGGTGATATTTACAGTGGAAATCGTGAATATAGCTAAATTCTAGACAGTTCTATAAAAGGTTCCCAACGTAATCCTAATGCCAGTGTAATATAACCACTGATGACAAAAAGTCCGGTTAATCGGTGGTAAAAGGTATTTCAGTTAATGTTTACAACTTTGTTGGAATAAAAATCTTCTGTTCATCTTTTTACTTGCAGTTATACCCTAATAGTAGTGTAGAAAACATGTACTGTTTCATTAAAACCATTAACTAAATACTTCAACAAATTAAAAACTGATTCATCCCTGAGAGCTAATGCTAGCTAAAAGGCTAATAACAAGGCTAATCACTCACCATAGAAACCGGTGCTGGAACTGTAACTTCATTTTTTGTCTCCTGTTCGGTTTCAACCTTAGCTTTGCCTTCGCCTACAACAAATTTACCCTTTTTAGCCTTTTTGTTAACAGCTCCCTCTCCTCCACGTTTTCTTTTGGACGCAGCCATGCTTGTACAGGATCTGGTACTGGCGAAAACTCAAATATCGCGTGATTTGCCGAGGATCAGCTCACATTGCCAGACATTTTCACCCCTGGCGGAGCGGAGGTGTTACTGCAAAAGACCAGCAGGGTTCTGACAGTAACAACTTTGTTTGGACCTTAAACCTATCAAAATCGTTGCATGACTGGTTTTTAGATCAAAATAGGTTATATATCTTAAGAAATAGCATTTATTTTAATGTATTTATGGAGAACATTACTATCTGTAATAATGAAGTCAACAATTGAAACAAACCTCATGTCTTCATATTGGTGTATTTTCTCCCTTCTCCATCACCACAACTATATTTTAAATTCTTATTAAATGCAAAGATATTTTAAATGTCCATATTCAAAGGTAAACATGTGACCAAAGTGTCAACATATAAAAAATAAACAAACACAGTTCTTTCAAAAGTATTCATACCCCTCGAATGTTTTACATGAATTTCCTATGGCATTTATAAAATGTCTCTCTGTTCTTTTCCCCCAGGTAGACCATAAAACATACAACTTTAGTATAATAAAAAAAAATTTAATCATGGCATACTTTGAGCTCATTGTGGATTTTATGTAATCAAGACTCTAACATATCTCCAGGCTCAAATCTACGTACACCCCTAAACCTTTTTAATGAGTGTCTCTTAGGTGCAGAGAAACCAAATGTAATGTTTTGTTCTAGCTGAAAGCAGGGAGGTTGAGGTAGGCCTAAAAAACGTGTTGTGCTGGTGTTTGACCAATATAAAAGATTACTTTATTTATTTATATGGGAAGAAATTGTTTTAACCAAGTTAAAAGAGCAATGATGAAAGAGTCAGTCAGAGTACAAAAATATGAAACTCTAATCAACAAAAATTTCTACTAGTGCATTAAAAAAGTCACTATCTGCAACTTTTTGAGCTACTTGGGAAAGGAACATCACTTCTGACTTCTATCCAGAACATAATGTTTTATTTTAAGAGCAGGGTTTCCATTTTAGATTTGCTGGTTGTGATCAACTGTTAGTATTAGTATTTACAACAAAATACCAGTAGTGTAGTTTTCAAACCCTTAAAGTATGCAAACAAAACAAACTTGAGTGTTTTTGAAACTTTGCAGATGTCATTAATATAAAGAATAAACAATTTTGGCCCCAGTACTGACCCCTGGGGGACACCACAAACAATGTCCAGGCATGATGACTGGCAGTCACCCATTTGCCTGTTACTTAGATAACTTTTCATCCAGTGCAGGACTTCTCCCCGGATGCCATAGCGCTCCAATTTCTTAATTAATATTTCATGATTTATTGTGTCAAAAGCTTTTTTGAGATCAATAAATACACAGACTGCAGATTTCTTATTATTTAAGGCGCTGGCAACTTCCTCCATCAGTTCAGTGACTGCCATTGCTGTAGATCTTTGTGATCTGAATCCATATTGACTTTCGGAAAGCAGTTTATGTTTATTAATGAATGTATCTAATCTACCCACAAACAATTTCTCCACAAACATAAATAACATTAAATATAGGTCAGGGGGGAAAATTCAATTTATTGAACAAGTTCCACAAATTTCTATTCCCTAAAGTATTTTCCATGAAAGGTGGTATTTTATCTTCAGCTATGAAGGTCAGGACATTTTTTATCCTTTAAAAGGACAATTTAAGGTGTGGTTTAGAGCTCACCAGTGTTGTGATCATCTTTAGTTTGAGCAGTATGTGCCATCTCAACAGTTTCATCATGTGCAACGGATCTCTGTGTAGAAACCTTCCAATTATATTGAATACATGCAACATGTCTTTAAAGATAACTCTGTTAATGCTGCATAAAACCTGCGGTGGGTATGGACACACATTCATCAATCTTGTTTAATACCATTAGTTTTACCAGGCTAATGTCATGTTGTGTGTCAGCTCTGCTTCCCTTTATGCTTTGTTTTTTAAATGTTGATGCTTTGTGTGCGCGCGCGTTCTTCTCTTGTTGTATGGCCAATGCCTTTTGAATATCTGTTATGTGTCAACATGACCCTGAGGGACAGGCAAATGGAAATTAGCCTTGGTGTAACAACAAGTTCTGTGTATTTCTCAACTTTCCCCAGCAAAGACAACTCAATCAATGGCCCTGGACTGTCTCCTTTTTTTTTTTTTTTTACTTTACACAATTTTTCAGTCTTTTGTGCACATTTTGCATATATGCTTAGACCATTTAAACTCAGATGTGACATTGGGCACCACCCATTTCTCTTGAAACACTACATAAAGGACTATACTTGTTAGAAATACATTCAAACCCTACACATTCACCAGAAGAGGCTGGTTAGTACTATGATTTGGCTAGATACAAGTTTATTTTAGAAGCAAGACAGCCGTATTAAAATTTGTGGTTGGGATTCCCAGTCTAAATTCCAACTTTTGATGGGTATTGGAAATTTTCCCAGCTTTAAACTTTAGACTGTTGCATTCTTTTAAAATGTTTTATTTCTTGGATTTTTATATACATAGATAAACAGAAAACTTTTTGTGTCCTGCTTTAAAACAGAGATCAAATACCCCAACCTTAAACAATAATTCTGGAGTAGTATTATTTTCCTGTTAATACCCCTAAAATACTGCAGAAATAATAATTTCAGTGATAATAAAAAGCTAGACAATGCAAACGTCCCAAATCTGCTTGATACCATACCTAAAAAATTGTATTTTCTTAAATAATAATTGAATCTGTCTTATTTAACTATTGATGGTTTCATTACTTGATTTATTATTACATTATGAAAGAGTCAGCCCTTTATGAGTGCAGAATATTTGAAATAATTGTTGACGCTGCAGGTGTGTCATTTAATTATCGATCAGTAACAGTTGTTCATGAGCAAAGCTGGTTTCTGAGGTGCCTTCTGGGTCTAAGCCTTATGGCCAGTTAAAATAAAAATCCATTCTCACTGTTGGACATTTTTTCAGACTAAACCTTTCTAGTTTTAATTAGTTTAGGATTTAGTTAGCTAATTTGGATAATGTATGCTAAATGTCTGAACAATAAAAAAAGAGTATTTTAGAGATCTTTTATTTACTGAATTCTCTTCAGATTCAGACGTTTGCACACATTGTCTTAGAATATGATGGAATTGCCTTGCAAACTGAATGAAATCTTGAACCATCCCCGATTAAAACAGGTGTGTATACGTCAGGATAGCATGTCAGCTCCACAAATACCCACTAGATGTCAGCATGTAGTCATATTCTCCACACAGAGGACCGTGGTTACTACATATGGGGCCAAAGGTCAATCAAATTAACTTAAGATACTGTATTTATATATATTGAAGTGAAGGTGTACCTGAATCATTTACTTCGGACTTTCTGGTGTCCTTTTTTGTGGAAAATCTTAAATTTCACAAAATGTTGTGAATTTGTGAAGAAAACAAAATAAAATTAGTTTTTATATCATCACTCTGGACGGTAAAAGCTTTCTATTAAGGTCATCGATAAAGCCGCTTGTGTTTAAATGTTTGCTGACACTCACATGGCAGGCACAGTGAGACTTTTAAATCAATGTCAAGAGCAGATGGCCATATTATGCAACATTATTGCGACTAAGTAGAACTGAGAATGGGAGGGGCAGTGATTTCCTCGGGCATCCCTGACAGAGAGCCACCGGTTAGTCTGCCTAAAAGCAGATTACTCACAGATAGTAGCATTTATTCAAGATGCAGTTTTAATGTGAATAAAGGTGGCTCTTTGTTAACAAATCATCCCTGACGGTCCAAAGCAAATGCTACACATGTAGAGTATTTTACACATAAGCCAGACTGCGTGTCCATGTGGGGGCCTCTCCTTTTAAGAAAGAGAAGTGGAGTGAATCAGTCCTGAAAAGCAACGTCAGTACTGCACAAACAAGTGCACTCCATCTTCTTTTGCAGCACGTTTGTGTAGACAAAGCTTAGCTCAACGCTCTTCCAGTCCATACCACACAATGCACACTTCCAGAATCCTCTGCTCTCCTTCGTTTAAAGTCTTGGGCAAGAATGCATGCATGTGCGCGTTTGCGTCAGTGCCTGCAAACGCGCTCTCTCGAGGTTTGTCTTTCCAGAGGTTAAACACAAAGAGCTCTGAGGAAGTTTCATACAACAGACAATAATCGGATGCAAAGATCCCTGAAGGAATCTGTCTCCGCATCTCTTCCTTTGTCCTCCAAAGCAGCGTTTGACTTTCCTTGGTTACCAAACATACCTTGAAATTTTTCACTTTTGTGTGTATGTTGGAGCGCTGCAGCATGAGAGGACTTGTCCTCATGGAGAAAATGCATAGGCCTATTTCCCAGAATGTGAACGGCTCACCTTTTTTTGTTTTCTTACAGAACCAAACACAAAGATACAGGAAGAGCTCCTTGAAAACTCCCTCCCATTCACACATTCATGCACAAATATGGGAGAGCAAATCAAGGACAGGTTGTCTGGATAGATTTAAAATACATGGAGACCAAACTATGTTTATAGCTCCCTGTAACAGGAATGAGGAAAAGGGATAAAAAGCGATTAGCAGCACACCATTCTGAGGCTCCTGGTGGGTTTTACAATATTTGTTCATACTCAGAGCGAGCGAGAGTTGCTAAGGTAGCTCCGAACAGGTGCAATTGTGCTGCAAAGAGTAGACGTGACTTTTGTTGTTTTGCAGAGAAAGCTAGGATCTTGCAGCATAAAGATGCCAGCTTTTTTTTTTTTGGTTTTACATCCATAATGGGCATAATTACAACGCAGGCAAATGGTCCCAGTTTACCACAGGGGGAACATTGGTGTTTTTCTTGTTGATACCAACATGGAGGCCTGTTCCCTGATAGGATGACAGATAGGGAGTGTTTACATTTTTTAAAGGCTGCAGTCAACTGCCACACCTTCACAAACACACATGCCGGTGATTCGAATGCAATCGGTCGGTATTTCCTTCAGAGTTACCATAATCACTTGTAACCTGATCTCTTACAGTAATGCATATTAGCAGTTTGTGATTACTGTGCAGCATGGTTGCATTTCTTTCCTGAAAGCTTACTCTGAGGTTAACCCAAGCCTTTATCTTCATAGGTCTCATTATCACTAAGTCCTGAATCAAAATTGCATCGGTTGTCTAACCAAACAGTATAGGTCAGAGCTTTTTTTAGAACAGGCTCGTGGGCACCACATGTGGTCCTCGGGGGGCTACGGGCACCATGTTGGTGACCCCTCCTATAGGGTATCTGGTTACCTTAAACTGACCATAAATATGGTTTTACCATTAACCATGACCCATGGGAAATGGCTCTTTGTTTTGTTTGAAGAGACACACCATAGATAACTTTTACGAGACGTTCCGAGGCCAAACGTCAGTGCCCCCAGGCTTTATCCGAGCAACGGTAAAAAAAATAAAGGCACAAATACTAAGATTCATTTTTCTCATTTCTATAATCAAGCAAATGATAAAATGATATTTGCAAAACAAAATGGAAGAAGAATAAATAAACAACCATGGCTGTGCAGCCATTGGTCTTATTGACTTCGATGGATGGATGGATGGATGGATGGATGGATGGATGGATGGATGGATGGATGGATGATACATACATCTACTGTCCCCACCTGCTTCTCCATGTAGGGTTGCAGAGGGTTGCCAAATATATAAAGGCATTTTTAGCTGTGATATGATGGCGATCAGAGCTTTGTTATAGCCACTCCACAATTATGAGGCTTCTTGTCCTTAAGCCTCTTTGTTAAGAAATTGCCAGTCCATTTAGGGTCATTGTCCGTCAGGAGGACCCATTTGTGCCCAAGCTTCAACTTCCTGGTTGATGTCTTGAGATGCTTCTTCGAAATTTTCACATATTGGTCTTTCCTTTGGTGTAATCTAATCTCTGACGAGTATTCATGTTGTATTCCATTTGCAGTCGGGACTCAGTTAATCCCGGCTTCCCATTGGTAAAATCAACTGTAAGGGCCGCTATGGTAGGATTTTACCCTTGGAAATTCTGAGAATCTTTTAAGTAAGTCGTGCAAAAAACATGTCTATTTTACTAGACACAGTTGTGAGAGTGCGTCTAAAATAAATGTTACATGTAGCGAGCACATTGAAAGTGGTCTATGCATGTGGAAAGTACAGTTTTAATGGACTTTTATAAGAGATACTATGAACAAAGCAACAGCTTTCCTAGCCGCCACCAGATTGTAATCCTAACCTTTAGTTTTTTTTGTTTTTATTTTGGAATCTCTACTTCTCCATCTGTATTAACTGAAACGCTTTTTACTCGGGTTTTCCCCACTTCCAGGTCCTATTTTTGTTCTCTGAGGCAAATAGAGTGCAACAACACTCCCTCCTACAGCAAAACACACACACAGCACTCACTTTCAGGCCTTTGGCAATTGTTAGAATTAATCAGACTTGTGTTATATTCCTCAGGTGTTTGGGTTTTTTAGGGTTTCTTTTGCATCTCTGTTTTCATAATTGTCCTGTTGTTTATGTTTTATAGGGTCATATTAGTTCACGTTTAGTTTCTTAGCAAATTAATATTCCATTTTTCAATTCAGTTTTATTTATATAGCGCCAGTTCACAACACATGTCATCTCAAGGCACTTTACAAAGTCAAATTCAATCATATCATAGAGACAAATTGGTGAAAATGTGTCCTGTTGCTGGAACCCCAGCAGATTGCAACAAGCGTTTACAAGCTTATTTGCACAAGTTTATTCACTTGTGTAGCGTCAGTGGACAGTCGTCTGCATTGTCGTTGGCTTTGCAGCAATCCCTCATACCGTCATGCATGTGGCGACAGTGGAGAGGAAAACTCCCCCAGTTCTCCCCCTGACTACCCGAGAATAACCGGTGCTCTGTTACCCGAGTATTCCTGTCCTCCTTGTGTTTCTCCTGTAAATATTCTATTATGATATCCTCATCATGCTCATCCCGCGTTCCTGTCTGCTCTTTGGTCCACCTCCAAACACACACACACACTCGACAGCTTGCAGAGGCCAGCAATCCTTAGATATTGTCTGATTGACTTTCTTTTTTTTTTATCGCAAGCTGTTACACGGGTGAGCATGTATGTTATCTTTAAATACACCCACTGGTGTGCCTCCTGAAATGAATTAACCCACCTGAAGGTTAATGGCATCATCGTTTTTTGCCTTTTAAATCGTTTAAAGGTGAAGTCATTTTAGTTTAGGGGAAGGGGAAACAATTGAAAATTTCTTCCGGCATTAAGGAATCGAAATTATTTTGTTGATCCAACCTCAAACAGGAAACGTTTGTTCTGATTTGTGTTATCGGGATCAAATGTCAATATTCAAAACATGAAGGGAGCCCGAACCTCATTATGAAATAATAATAATAATAATAATAATAATAATAATAATAATAATAATAATAATAATAATAATAATAATAATAATAATAATAATAATAATAATAATAGTCTTCTGACGCTGTCTTACATTAAAAACTAATTTACACCATCTCCGGTTACCTCTGCGCTCACAAAACTCGTTCAGCGACTCTCCGATCCCAGCTGAGGTCCCATCTGTGGCAACCCGAACCGTGGGCGGGTTCCGTGGGCTGGGTTCCTCAGTGCCATCCCCGCCCTCCTCTGGATCGTTGGTGCGTGGAGCCTAGAGCCAGTCGCGCTTCCGCCACAGATTGGACTGCCGAGCTGCTCGTTTTCCCACGGCTCACTCGAGCGTGTGCGCACCTCCGCGGCTCTCCAAGGAAAGCGGACTAAAGTTGTTTCGGTCATTTTGAGGGGTCCACTTCGGCAAAGGGAGCCGCTGATACACCCGTCAGCCGCCCCGGTAAGCTGAATCACTTATTCTGTTTTTTTCTTACTTCTTCTTTGTAATTATTGTTGAATGCAAATTATTCAAAACATCTCCGGTCTACAAAGTGTAAATTCTAAAAAAGAAAAAAGAAAATAAATTTAAAAAAGTATGTGATTGCCACTTCGTTTGATGGGGATGAGGATGCGGCGGTGCCGGTAGTTTTTTTTTACCCGGGTTTATTCTCCTCTCCATGCTTTACGCACCGGAGTCAGGTTAGGAAGAGGATTTATCGACATTTATAGGGCCGGGTTGATCATCTCAATACTGGATTACACTTTCAGTTGCCTGCAGCTTACTGACTCTTTCCGCTTGAAGTCAAACCTGGAGGCTTTAATTAACTTCAGCGTTGCTTGTTGCTGCTGTCATGGCCAGGACGTCCAGAACACGCGCGCGCCTTGTAATAGGGCTTTAAAATATTTAAAGGGAGCACACACTGAAAGGCAAGCTGCTTTTAATCTAATCATTCGTTTGTTTAAAGGACCCCGCCGATACAAACTTCATCTTGTCTTCTGTGCCATCCCCTTGGCACCGAAGACAACGGGCCAATTTGATTCCAAAGTGCGCAGCGGTCTATATATTGTCTGTGAAAGGTCAATACAGACTCAGCCCCTATCATATGACACATGTTGCATGCGTGGCTGTAAATGAATCTTCAAACTACTGTTCACGATTTAAAGAACGCAGTGGTCAGTGGATGGCGTGAAGGTTTGTGGTGACACAGGTTGATTGGCACCATAATAAGCAGTGACTCATTTCAAGGCTTCATCAAAAGGCTCTGGGTGCTTTCTTTACAGAAGTGTCAAACGGTGACCTGACCTCCTTTGTTGTTGTTGTTTTCTGCCTCAAAAGACGAATAACTAATCATTTTTCTGCCTGCCACTGGGTGGAAGGGAGCTGGGATGTCTGCCCACCCGCAGCCAAACAGCACACGAGCCTTGACCTGAACTTAAAAATGCTCATCAAGTTCGCCTTTATCAGATCCACATTCAGTCACAGTTGACGTCTCTGCAGGTTGGCGCTCTTATGCGTGCTCTCTGTGACAGATAAATGAACCCAAACATCTGGCTAAAGTGTCCCTTTTAGAAAACAGCTGAACTAATATTGCTTTTTTTTCCTCTCTCGCATGGTTGCCAGAGTAGAAGTGGCCCATAAATTTAGCTGGCACTCTTATCTCGCAGACGTAGCCCGTGTCTTGACTTCGGTCTGACTGAAGATAAGTGGGATCATTAGGGCTGCAAGTAAGGGAAGGGTGTGTTTGCTGTCCTTGAAGCTGTTTTTCCACGTTGAGTCCGTCAGACGTAGGTTAGGTTGGGCAAGAAAAGTTTGCAAGTGAAATTCCACCAGCGGCGCGTTCACAAGCAGGGCAATCTGTGCGACTGAAAAGGAACCCCCGTATGTGTTTTAGGCATATTTTCACATTTTATGTGCATTTGTATTCCTGTTTGTGCATTTGGAGTCCATACATGTATGTATTTCATCCAGCAAAATATAAAAACTGCATGTACCTGGAGATATAATTTAGCGGTAAACTTGGCATGTTAATTATCATCACCAGAGATACAGACTAGAACTGGCCAATTTCCCCCCACACACTTGTTCATTAAATGCATCTAACCTAAGAACTCTAGCTATTTTTGATCCATAAATGCATCAATCACCAGCATGTACTGTCATGCAAATCTTTCTGAATTCAGTAAAAATCTGAGTGAAATCAGGCAGACGTACTTAAATTTCCCAATAACCTCTTTGATTCAAATCTACTTCCTCTGTTGAGGAATTGTCCACGCGTTTTCTCTTCTCCTTCGAGGGAGTCGTTTCATCTTCAGCTTTCAGGTTTCATTTCATTCATTTCAACATTTTCTGTCTGTCTAAATTGATAAAATGGACTTTAAACTGGAATATAAATGTTGTATTGTTGAAATATTTCAAGTAAAATCCCCAGCACACCCTGAAGTCTTGAAGATTAAGATAGAACAGAAACCAACCACCCCTGTACAGCTTAAACCTTTACTAAAAAGCTTCAATTAACTCAGAATATGTCATAGTCTAGTTTTCTTCTACCTTAAATCCTTTTTTTACATCTTTTGATTCTACATTCTGTAGAATCAATGTACATTCTGCTTTCCAGCCCTCACTACCCATATGAAGGAAGAAGAAAAAAAAAATAGTTCCTAGAAATCTGTTTGTGGTGCCGTTCAAACCGGTTTCTTTACAATACCGGGAAGTGTTGCGTTTGTTCCAGTCTGAGCGGGGTTTCAGGTGAAGCTTATGACACGGGAGAAGTTTCAGCCATTTATGGGACTGTATCTGTTATTTCTTCCGCCAGCATGTACTTCACGACCCGAGCCACAAAAACGTATTGTGCCGTAAATTCACTGATAAAAGGGTTAACAAGTGGAGGAGCTGTTGCCATAACGAACCACGTTTCAGTCACGTCAAACCTGCTGGACCACATCAACGTAACGCTCTCTGTGTGTAAATACTCCTTC
>NC_046368.1:19043686-19058517 GCF_011125445.2 Fundulus heteroclitus
AATGTGTGTGTTTTTTCCCCCCCTTAGTTAATCAGAATGCATTCTCCATGACAGACTTTTTTTTAATCTCTCATTTGCTTCTGTTTATTGGATTTTTCTCTCGGGTGCCCTCTGTAAATTGAGGCTGCTCTTAATCACTGCACAAGCATTTCTTGAGTAACTGTTTGACATCGTACCTCTTTTGTAGAGCGTCAAACACTTGACGTTTTCTCTTCCGTAATAATTGGTGTTCACCTGTGCCTTTTTAAAAAATATTCCTTTAGTCAATATTATCACCGCATAGTGGGCTTTGCTGTCGGTCAAAATGTGCAGGCAGCAGACGAAACGCCTCCGCTGCAAGCAGCCTTTTTTTTCCCCCCGTGCCATCATGCTACGGGTCAAGTGGTTGGTCAAGTGCCCGGATCAGCCAGGTCACCGTGCTCACCTGTCTGTGTTTGTTTTGTTTTTTAGCTCCATCCTCCTGCAGAGGCTTTGTGGTGCCATGATGAAGAAAGTTGGGGGAGTTATTCTCTTCTGCCTGCTGCTATTATGCATCCAGCTTGCAGCAGGAAATGGTAAGTTCCAGTGTGTTTTCATCGTTTTTTTTTTTTTTCCATTGTTAATTATGTTTTCAACCAGTCAGGAATACAAATCTATTCTGAGCTGATCATAAGCGTCTGTTGCCAGTTTCAGAAGTCATATTCACAACAATGAAATGAAATGATTGATCTTTTGAGGGAATTTATTTATCCCAAAGCCTTTCAATGGAACTGATTTTCTAGCATGTAATGCATCCGTGTTCAGCTACTCCTGCACTGCTTCATGTGGGAGTGAATAATGACCCTAATTTACCAGCTCGTTAGTTAAATCTAATTGCCCCTTCTTAATCTAAATGTAATGCCATCCTCTTTTTAGCGCTTTAATTTTGTTAAAGGAGGGCTTATTGTACAAAAAGAACACTTTTGTCTTCGTTTTGTGTTTTATTCTCTTCAGTCTGTGTGCGTATATAATGCTGATCCCCGGCAAATGTCCTCTCAAGGCATTTTAGAGCCAGTCCAGAACTATCTCATCAAATCAATCCAATACAATCCGGTCGCATAGACGGATCCAAATTCAGTTACAAATAATGAACAAGAGTGTGTCAAAAGCGGATGATAAAATGTTAACTTCCCTATATCTTAATTTCCTTATTTTTGTGTTTTCAAATGCACACAGAGGGGAAACGTCAGAGTTTTGTCTTTAGCTAGACTTAAAGGAACGTTTAGCAGTTTCGGCCAATGAGTTAAGACATCTAAATTGTGCCTGAAGGTTCGCTGGCCGTTGAAACAAGAAACAAGGATCCAGAGATGAAAAATTAATAAGTAATGACTAGTTGGTTAGAAATTAAAATCATGAACATTTCTGCAAATTAATTGATCTTTTTTTCTTTTTAGGTATCAGCCGACCAGGGAAACCTACACTTACCAGATGTCGCTCCCCAGAAAAAGAGACCTTCACCTGCTGGTGGGAGCCAGGCCCTGAATTCGGCCTTAAAACCACCTACGCCTTGTACTACCGCAAAGAAAAGTAAGTCACTTCCCAGTGTTGAAACTGGATCTTGTGATATTAAAACACCTTAACACACTTCATCAAAGTAATGCGAGCTCAGCATGGGCCCGTTTCTAATGAATTGTTAATATTTCCATGAGCAGCAGACACCTTGTTTTGTTTATGTTTGAGACTCTTATTTTGAAGTAGTTCTTGTTCTTGTCCAGTTGTGTTGATGAAATCAACCAAAAACAACTTCTCACTCTAATAAAGGAACAACTGATTTGTTCGTGTAACAGCATTTTGGATAGATAAAGAGACTGTAATAGACAAATTAAAATTGATTTGTAAGCAATCTGAAAGTACTGCGACTGACTAACCATTAGCTGATAACGACGCTAAAGTTCTGACCCAGAGCTTCCTGTGGTGATAATCTAAAGCGCTTTTGCACATTTTCAGTTTATTTTAGATTATTCTGCAACGAACAGAGATGCTACAAGACGCAGTTTTAGAATTCTGAGACGTTTATTCACCAAAATGAAATATAATTTTACTATCTATAAACAATGAAACACAAAAAATGGATTCTTTCCAAAAAGGTATTCTCATTTTATACACACTGAAAGCTATTAAGATTTGTCTCTAAAGAGTGTTTGGTTTAAAAAGTTGTTTACAGTCCCCCTGATCTGCTGCAGTGGCACTTGCTCTCTGGATCAAAACACTCAGCGTCAGTATCCAATCTATAAAAACAACTTCACTGCGGTCAAAAGTTTGCATTTTAAAGGTTTTATTGTCGTTCTCATCATGGCTGAGGCAAAAATGTCCTCATAAAGCCCTAAATTTTACCTTCGTAAGGCAAACTTTGGTGCAGATCAGTCTGGTCTCCCCTCTCTGCTTCTTTCAAACCCCCCCTTTACCATTTCTCCTACGTGTCAATGTCACACAGCAATGCCTAACAGCGGCAGAGCGCACAACACCGGCGTCTGTAGGTGTAGCTCAAGCCACCCGTAGGAGGCGTTCAGCACCTTCTGGTTATACCGGGTCTGTTGATAATCTATAGGAGTAGAGTAAAGTACAGCTGGGGCGGAGCGAGCGGAGTATAGGTGGAAGTACCCTCATTGATAATAAGTAGGGTTAGAATAAGCCTGAAATCTGTAATATCAGAACTTGCCAAACCTAGACTGGAATATGTTACTGTGATTACAGAGTTTTTTTTAAAAACAGAGTTTGTGTTTTAAGGAAACCACAATAGTTTAAATTTGTGAAAACATTAAAAAGGGATTCTTTCAAAAAAAAAAAAAAAAGGTATTAAAATTCTGACTTATCTCAACCAAAGATTGTATATTGTGTTACCCTGTGTGAGCTGGATGTATCATTAAAACCAGCTTGCTTCATTTTGTAAAGTAGCAAGTTCCTACTCTATCTTTTAGTGAGAGTACACCAAAAGATAGAGTATTGCTAATCAGTGTTTTATTTTGCATTTTTATCTGTATATCCTTAGGGTTCAGCTTAAAACGACACCAAAAACTAGGTAGAGTGGGATCAAACTTAAAATCTGGATAAAACCCATACTGATTTGGACTGCGTGCAGATTAGCTTCAATATGACCCTGAATGTAGTTTTCTGGATCTGGATTTGAAATGGCGATATGGATAAAAAATTATATCTCAATGTTTTAGGCTAAATGCCAACATATGATATTTATCTCAACGTGTTTTTCTTTTCATAAAGTTCCTTAATTATAAAAAGGCCTCTCTGAATAAAAGCTTTATCCCAAATGTCTCACAGGCACGTTTTTTTAACACACGGCTGTAGATAAATAAACAGCTGAAAACTAACCTACTGGAACACATAAAAGTATAATTACAATACAACATAGATCATCTCGATATAAACGATATAGTGTCATCTTTTCTCTTTTTTTTTATTGAGATGACCGGGGGCCAATGCACCCCGGTTATCTTTTTTTATTATTATGAAATGCTTTAAACAAATTCCACTGGCTTTTTTACTATGGATGTGTTTGATCATGTCAGAACTGATGTGTTTTACCCAATGGCATGCGGGAGTTTGGACATGTTTGATTACAACTTTCTTCATCTGTTTAGGTTAGTCGAAAAAGAACTGCCAAAGACAAAAATTAAACCAAATATAGCATTTTTGTTAGATTTTGCTGTTTTTTAAAGGGAGGATATTGTCACTAATACTAGTAGCAGAATCGTTATCTGTCCACTGCTGCTCTTTTCATCTCGTGGGCATGAATTGTGGGAACTTCCAGTGTGTCAGTGAGCTGCTTAGAGGCCCCCGTGGATTTTGCTTTTGGTCTATGTTAAGTGAAAAGAAAAAAAACTTTTCCAAATGGGTGAAATATAGGGTACAGTTTTTTTTTTTTTTTTTTTTTTTTACTGTGGTTGCGGTTTAACGTTAACCTTTAAATAGACTTGAATATGTAGCAATGCAAGTTCCCCTGTGATAACATAGATGTTTGGCACATTACACAGATAGAGGAAGGCCAAAGAATGCACTTTTTTATTGTCATTCCTTTCTGCCATGTGCACATTAAAACTAAATGCTACATGTATGTGCATGTTTCTGCGTGAGAAACAGACTCTTACTCTACAGTACATTACAACTTTTGTTATTTTCAGAAGGACCAAATAATAGAAACTGGAGCAGCTTTTGGATTCAATCAAATTGTATTTTATAGGGTATACATTTCCAGCACTACTGATTTGCTTCAAGCAGGGTTTGTGTTTGTCCAGGAGAGTGCAGTGCCCCGGCGTAGTATTCATACCCTTGCAACTTTGTATCTTGTCACAATAAAAGTACAAAATATAATGTATGTTACAAGGGTTTGATGTGCTAGATCAACCTAGAGTATTGCATAATTGTGAAGTGGAAGGACAAATACATGGTGTAGATCTGTTTAAAGATATAACTGCCTGAAAGTCTTTAGGTTCATGTCTCTAATAGCTATGTACATTGAGAGACTTCATTTTGTGCTCATTTTCAAGCCGCATCTAGGTGTGGATGGGAAACGTCTGTGAAGATATATTTTTAAATAATGCCAGAGATTCTCGTCTGGGATTAGGTGTAGACGTAGACTGGAACAATTTAACACAGGAAACTGCTTTGATTTAAACCTGGGCACCATATTGGTGACCCCAGGGACCACATGCCTGTTCAAAAAATACCACAACTCACCAGTGAGCTGCATTTAAAATGCCATTTTATTCAGTTGCTTTTCCTTTTTAATCATACTTGTAGTTACATATAGATTTAAAAGTGTCAAAAACTATTTGTAAACTATTATGTAAAGTCAAGGTGAGCTCAGTACAGGTAGACCTTCATACGACAAAGCACCAAAGAAGTAGCACTCAGTTTCAAAAAGGTTAATGATCCCTGATTTAAACCCTTACAGCTCAGACTTTATGTTTAATGCCAATGACCTGCTGGAAGGTGAGCCTCCTCGCCAGTCAGAGGTCTTTTCCAGCATCTAACAGGTTTTCGTTCAATACTATTATTTAACTCTAACCAGCGTCCTTGCTCTGTTGAAGAAAAGCATTCCTGCGGCACGATGACAACAACTTGTCCTCGGCTTAGTTTTCCACCTCACGCAGGCCAAAAAGTTCAAGTGCGGTCTCATCTGATCAGAGCATTTTCTTTCATATATTTTCCGTGTCCCCCTACATGGCTTGTGACACGCTTTAACCAGCGCTTCAAATGGTTTTCTTTTAACAAAGGCCTTCTTTATCTCTCTCTGCCATAAAAGGCTGATTTGTGAAGTGCACAACACAGTTTTCCTGTTGACAGATTGCCTCTCCTGGGCTGTAGAAATCACAGCTTTATTAGCGTGTACAGGGAAAAAAAACAAATAGCATTTGTTGCTAAGTTAACATACATACTTCATACAAATGTTCCCTTTTGCTGAATATTTTGGGGTTACGCATTTCACCTGCTGCCCTCTGTGTGAACCACTGAGTGTAAATCACATGGTGTGAATCACAGAGGGCAGCAGCCTGGCGTAAGAGGATAACGATTGTAAAGGGTTATGTGGCACTGCCTGTACCTGTGAAGGGGGAGTTTCAAAACGTGAGCAGAGTTGAAAAGGATCCAACACAAGTATGGCAAAGGAGAGGATGTAGTGGATTCGTTTTTCTTTATAGCCTAATCAACTCAGCTAAGATGCACGTTGATAAGGACACAAAGTGAATGTTCGATAGCAAAAGGAAACTCTATTTGTAAGTATCTACAATCAGAGCAAATGTGCTGATAGTTTGAATGGACTGAAAGTATAAATATTCATTGTCTCTGTAAGATATGAAACTGCAACCATAATCTGATTGGCTGAGTTTTAATCCCTTAAAGTGGTAGTTCAAAATTTGTAATGTGATCTGCATTTGATACCTCTCCTATGTGGTATGGTATAAATGCAGACTGTTATCCCTAAGGCTGAAGCCAAACAAGAATCAGGGAGCTTTATTGTCTCTGTGTGTTACTATAATGACATTTTTGGATGACACGGACTATAAAATCTTGCTCAGAATGCACACAAACTGCACATAACACGCAGACACAATGAGACAATTTCTCCAAACTTTCTTTTCCCCCAAATCACATGATTGCACTGACCAACAATACTCCCCGAGAGGCTTAAAGCGTGCAAATAGTCATTACCAGCTAATAGACCTGTTTTGGCTCACTCGAGAGGGGTCAACACCCAAGCAGATTTTGCCTTTAAAACAACGGCAGTCTCAAAAAATTCACATCAGTTGCTGCAGATGTTATGTAATACCCTTTAAACAGTTTTCTTATTTTAATGAGAGGTTATTTACAAAGGATCAAATAATTATTTACACAGTGCATAGGGGTAAGAAGCACTGTGACACCAATGATCTTCTTGCGTGAAACGTCTACTGACAACCAACTATGTAAAGTATTTCCAGTCTGACAGAAAAGGCGAAGCTGTGTAAAAAGCTAAAATGTTATTTTTCATCCCTTTTTAAGGCTTTACATGTTCCATTCTGAGTACGTGTTTCAGGCAGAAGGATCATTAGTGATACACCTTCTCCTGCCATCAGTTCTCTGCAAACAAGTGTCCAATGCAGGCAATATATCAGTTTACGAGTCCAGAAAGGGGTGTTTACAAAAACCCCTGTAATATTTTTGAGAGTTGCTGGCTGCAGCCGCTAATCTGAATTTGTACTAAACGAACACCGAGTGAATTATCTACTACAGGTAAGATATTAACTGCTTATAACCTTTCAACATAACCTTGCTTCAGTCTTTCTGAGCTATGTCTGGCAACGTGACATTGTGCCCTCAGCCAAGTCATAACTCAGCAGATAAAAACATTGATAGAAAGTGAGAAAACTGCATTCCCCCCCCCCCCCTTTTAAGTTAGTTTCTTTGTTTTCTCTTAGGCTAAGACATTGTTTATCCCCTCGACAACCTTAAAGGTTTCTTATTATTTGACTGCTGACAATAAGATTTTTGATAGAAAGGCAGAAAAAAGTAATATTGCACGATTTATACTGAATGTCAGCATTCAGAAAGGAGAAATGAAGTTCGAATAAGAGGTCTGCATGAACTTAAACCTCTTTGTGGTGAAATTTTTGACAGCTATGGCTGAATTATGATTTTGACAAAGCGTTGTTGCTTTTTTCCTTCTTGCTCAACCCTTAGTCTGACAGCTCTGTTAGGAATGGCTGGTCTCCAGCTCATTCTCATTAAATCTGGCCAGTAATAATAGACACGAGGCCTGAGAGCTGAGTGCACTGAGAGCGTTTATTAGCATCCTTTTTCAGTAGGTGGAATAGCATCTTCAACTTAATGTGAAAACCCTGAGAGTGTGGTTGGCCTAAGGAAAAATGAAAGCAATTAATACATCTCTTATTATAGAGTCTTAGCTGATTATACTACAACCAAAATGGGTGTTAGAATACAATCAACTTTATTTGTCAGTGTCAATTGTACTTTAAAATTAAATTTGACCCATCCCTTGGAAAGCAGTCTGTAGCTTGCAGAGCTCGGGGGGCATTGTGGTCTTGCTCAGGGACCTAAGGTTTGAAGTGGTGATCTTGTGACATTTCCAGGACGCAAATTGCCTGCTCTGTAGCCCCTAGGCCATCACTCCCCCTAAAACTAGCATTGTCTGACCTGGGGTTTGAACTCACATCTACCCGTCAGGAAGCAAAGGTCTTATAAATCCTTATGTGTGCAATAATTTGAGACACTGACTATATAAATGTCTAGCCCTACTTATTATATAAACTGTATGAAAATGCACACCTGCTTTATTATTTCTGCCTAACATTAAATCAGACTAAACTTTATATGTTTTTAGGCCATTTATTAACATTTGTGGGCTTATTCTGCTTTATTTATCTTACCAGAGATATATATATATATACTCTAGACCTTTTGAATTGAGAAAGCTTCCTGGAGAGGAAGCGTAACGTCTTCAACTACGGAAAACAAGTCCAGTTGCTTTGTTTTTTAATCCTTTGCATCTTGAAATCGAAAACATGCCCAAATCTACTTCCACACCTCAGAGTTGCTCAGACGGAGGCTTTCAGACATTTTTCATGCATTTAATTGTATTGAATCCCTCCCTTAAGATCCAGTTAAGTTCTAAACCAGGGGTGTCAAAGTTCAGTCCTCAAGGGCCGGTGTCCTGCAACTTTTAGATGCGTCCCTGGTCCGACACGCCTGAGTCAAATAATCAGGTAATTAGCAGGACTCTGGGGAACCTGACTGCATACTGAGGGGCTAATTCTGCCATTTGATTTAGCTTCAGAGTTTCATCCCACAACATTAAAAAATCTGCCTAATTTCGATTAGCAGCTCCGTGACTCATTTGCTAGTTGGGAGCATCACATCCAGAAAGTTGGAACAACAGAACAAGTCCTCCGCTGTGTCAGGAGCGGCTGCTGCCACAGTAACGACAAGACGTTCCCATCTGCTTGGAGCCAACTCTCAGGGCTCTGCCTCTTTAACCACCACAGGTCTAATGGGGTTTCAACTTGCGGCGGTTGCTACGCGTCCTCTATGTCAGCAAAACTATTTTCTTCTTATAAACAAAACACAATAAGCACAACTCCAGTACACAAGAAGCAAGGAAAGAGGTTCGCTGACTGGGCCGGAAATATTTCAGATAATTACTTAAGTCTCATTCTTTGAGCCCATTAGTTGTCCAAGTATCTCATGTTGTTGTAGGTAATGGCTCTTCCTTCTGTATTTCTGCCCACTATTAAGAAGAAAATATCGCCTTAATTCATCCTTGAATGATCCTATTTTGGTATCCGCTGAAAAACACAGCTATTTCAAAATTGTAGTGAGAAGAATAGACACTTTTCTTCCCATGTAACGATGCAGTGTCTAATACCACAGAATTATAAGCTGTTGTCCTTCTCCCCTGACAGCTCTGAGATTGTGTACGAGTGTCCCGACTACAAAACGGCCGGCGTGAACTCCTGCTTCTTCAGCAAGAACGACACGTCCATCTGGGTGAACTACAACATCACTGTTGTGGCCACCAACGAGTACGGAAAGACGTCTTCCGATCCTGTTGACATAGATGTCGTCTACATCGGTGAGCGGAAACTGGCTCATGCTTCAGTGTCACAGCCCCAACATTATGAGAATTAGAGAAGAAAATGTGGTTTTGACTGAATAGCACTCGTTTTGGGAGAAATTGTTCCCCGGCAGGGACAGAGTTTTTCATCATAGGCCTTAGACCATTCCAGGAGCTTAATCTTAGGATGCCCTATTGAGTCCAAAACTAGTTTTGACATGTGTTTGGGGTGACATCCCTGTCTCAGTCATATAATATTTAACCCATATCTTCACCTCTGATAAACTGAAAGAGGTCAAGACGTTAAGAAACAACCCAAGTTTCAATAAGGTCAAGGCGACCATCATCTGGAAGATGCCGCCTCACCAGCGCCACTGTCCATAATCAAGAGAGTTTAACATCAATTTGGACGGAAGAAGGTGATGGCCAAGAAATAAACCCCTGCTCTGAATTCTCCACCCTTAAGAAGAACTAAGATTTGCAGCTTCCTACACCGATAAGCCAAAAGTCTGCTTTAAAAACATTTTATGGTCAGACAGGATAAAGATTGAGCTTTCTGGCCACAGAGTCAAAAAGATTGTTTGGTGGAGTCAAGGTGGGGCTTTAGACCTGAGAACACTGTACCAGCTGTAAAGCCTGGTGGCAGGAGTATAACAGTGGGGTTGTATGTTTAATTTTGACTTGGTGTGGATTAGAGAAAATCCACCATGAATGAAAAATTGTGGAACAAGTTGTTGCTTTGAAAATACATTCAAGTTGGCTCTTGTATAAGTGTAATAACTCGTTAAAAAAAGGCTCAGATGCGTCATCAACACAACCTCCAAGTCGCTGATGATGAGTGTAGGGAAAAGTCTGACCACCGCTGGATGTTCTCTATTGCTTGGTTGCTCTCGGAAAGTATAGTTCTGGCTTCCTCCTGTCATCCTACTGTCTCAAACAGTTTAGCAACAATGACGATATTCCTCTATGGCTGTTTTTAGTTTTTCTTGACCAGTTTCTGTTCAGTTTAGGAAAATAAATAATAATATAAATAAAACAAAAAAGCATTTGTGAAAGAATGCCACAGACCCTATAAAGCAGACAGCATTGATCTCCTTCTCTCCTTTCCCTTCATTGCTAATATTAATTTATTTTTATGAAAAAAAATTGAGTTTTTAAGAGAAGTAGGAATTTTTTCCAAGTTATTTATGGAAGAGTCCTGCCAAAAGTGACCCAGACTTTATGTTACTATAGATCCAAAATAGCCTTCAGGTTATCTGTAAGTGGTCCTCTTAGCCTTTGCATCAAATAATTAGACTGATTTAACATTAGGCCAAATTAGGATCAGTTTCTTCGACTGACTGCGACATTATTTAATTTGTCTATAAGAAGAAAGTTTGAAGCCTAAACATTTCAAGTGTCCTTACATCAAGCTCAGACAATATACAAGCAATGGTCAAAGCTTGGATATAGGTGTTCTTCTGCTGGAAGTGTCTATAGATCTGCTCCTCTGAAGTGAAGGACATGTGCTTATTTATTAAAAACCTCTCTGATTTCCCCTCATTCCCTGTTGTGTCTCTTCAGGTCTTTAAATCACATGTTCTCTCTCCCTTCCCTCCCCAGTCATGCCCAATCCTCCGGAGAACGTGACAGCGAGTGTCATGGCGGACAAAGACTGGCCCTTCCTTCGAGTGTCATGGGAACCCCCCAAAAAGGCCGACACCCGCTCGGGTTGGATCACTCTCATCTACGAGGTCCGAATCAAGATGGAGAACGAGGACAACTGGGAGGTGAGCGAACCACTGCCAGTGCGACGGAGTGGCCTGGCGGTTTGAGTATTTGTCTTTCAAATGAGAAACTTTGCATTTAGTTCAACACCCATGTTAGAAGACTAGCTGAAATGTCACAAAGCCAGATTCTGATGCACAAACCTCAATGCCACACTCACCTGACTCCTTTTTTTTTTTTTTATATGTGTTTCATGTTCAGAAGCACCTTGCAGGCCAGCAGAGGGTATTCAACATTTTCAGCCTGAGGTCAGGTGGTAAATATCACATCCAGGTTCGCTGCAAACCTGATCATGGCTTCTGGAGTGAATGGAGCCCCTCGGTCGACGTCACAGTTCCTGAGTGTAAGACCTTCAACCACAGACATTATTAATCTGCGCACAAAATGTACAGCGTCAACTGTCTTCAGTAGATCAAATCCACTCAATCGTTTTGTTGTTAAGAAGTACAGCTGCACCAGTTTTCACACTTTACATCCACTTTAAAACCATGCACAACTTTGTGTTTGGTCTGTCCACGTTTTACGCTTGCAACATAAAAACAAATGTGAAAAAGAGTAGAAATGTTTTCGCGAGACACTGTTATAAGGGGCCAGGAGCTTCACTGAATCAGTCGAGACAATCCAACAGTATTTGACGGCATCTAACCGTCACCATGAATGTTGTATGATTATTATTTTTTACGCTGAATACAAAATGCAAAGAAACAAGTGTGGATGTTTTGCTCTTTCTGGTAGGAGTGGACTTCTGCACCTGGCTCTTGTGCGAGTTTAGGGGAAAAAATAAAGTGTCAATAATAAGTAATCTAGAGAGCTGTGGGAGGATTTATTTTTTAATGAAATCCACATCCATCCTTGCCATACTCCCCTTTTGTGACCTACATGCTTACTTAACCCTATCGTCACAGACACAAGAAAGCGATTAACTATAAAGAACGGGGTGTCGTTGTCTCCATGGACACTAATAGTCATCCCCTGCGGGATTCTAGCAAAAAAAAGTGTTAATGGCCTCTAGGTGTAAAAAAATGCTACATTTATGCAACAATTTACCTGTTCTAAGACTGACTCTGTTTTTTTTTTTTTTTTTTTTCAGATTTACCACGAGAAAAGTCAATGTGGATCCTCTTCGTAGTCTTTTTGCCCTTCGTCATCTTCATCATCACCTGGCTGATGTACTTGAATATTCACAGGTAAGAGTAAACATGTATAATTGATCATGTGGAGTTAGATATTGTATAGATTTATATCTTTTGATATACCTATATTGGTAGGACATGTCAGAGAGGCTAGTGCGGTTCTTACTTGTGCATATAAACCACCCAGTCACTGCTGATTTATCGTTTGATTGACCTTAAATGTTAAAACAAAGAAAGCGACAGTCTAAAAATGGGCGACTGAGTAGTTATCAAGAAATAAACAAAGAAATAAAATGAAATATAATATTTCTTTACATAAAAAATGCTCAAATGTAAATTTATAAATTGTTTGAAAGAAAAGCAAATGCATTTTTTAATATATTTGTGAGTTTACACGTTAAATTAATTATTAAATTTTGTGTGCAAAAACTAAGCCCTGGGACAATTTCATTTTCTGTGTTTATTATCCAGGCACAGCAATAAACTGAAAGACTAAACGGTCAACTTTATTCCCGCATCTCATTTATACGTATTTATTTAAATTTCTCTTATAGCAAACTAAATTTGGATTGCATTTAAATCCATTATTCTGTTTCATTTTAGCACAGAATCCATAAATTCATTCCATTTCTGTAAATGTAATATGTAATATGTAACAGCAGAAGAACAAATCACACATACACTCTTGTCAAAGTGAGAGCTTATTTAAGCAAACTCAGTTGATAAACAGCTATTTATCAGTAGGTCCACTTGTCTGTGTTGCTCAGCAAATTTACATTTCTCCTGGTAAACTGAGTGGATCTTTATTAAAGTGACGAAGTGAAGTGGCACTAATTGATACAACTGATGAGAACAGAAGTCCGTTGGTTTTCTGCACTGATTTTCACTGCAGAGTCACAACAGTTCAGTACTAGTTTAAAGATTGATATGCAGACATTTAAACAGACATATGCAAAATTAACTTTTTTAGCCCAAAAACACATTAGATGTTGTACTTGAAAATCTCTAGTTACGCAGAAAATTAGAATGTATTCTGTCCAGGAGGTACATAGACTATCTTTGTATTCTTTTTAGGTCATATTTTTCGAGCAGTTCAATTCAATTCAATTCAATTTTTATTTATATAGCGCCAATTCATGAAACATGTTATCTCAAGGCACTTTACAAAGTCAAATTCAATCATATTATACAGATTGGGTCAGATTATACAGATTGGTCGAACATTTCCTATATAAGGGAACCCAGTTGATTGCATCAGTTTTCTAAGTTCTCTATTTCCGTTTTTGCATTATGTCACAGTATTTGCTGCGGAGCTGTATGAACAAGGTTGTGGACTTCAGGATAAACAATTTCGCCATTTTAATTATTCCACTGTGATTTTGTAGTCCAAGCTAAAGGAAAAGGCATTTAGGTCACCAAATGCAAACGGGGTAAAGTGGAACACTCTGTGACCTGGAAGTGGGGGTGGGGTGTTAAACGGCTCCTTTAGTTTTAAAGAGACAGCACCAAAAATGTTTTTGCTCTCAGACGCACCTCAGAGCAGGGCAAAAATGGGGAACGCGGGGGTAAATATAATGAGGGAAATCATACCATGGCATTGCAGTTCCCCTTTATTAGACCACACAACTGAATGATTTCAACGTAAAAAGGAAGAACTGAAAAGCATGACATGTCCCCTTTAAATCTTTTGTGCAATACAAGACTTAGTTGAAGCAATGAAACATTGCGCTCAAATTTATTTCCATTTTAGTGAAAAAATATCGTATTTATTGTATTTTGTTTTATGATCAAGTACCTCCGATTTTATACTCAGTTCATTTTAGACTTTTACAGCAAACCAGAAGATAGAATTTATGATCTTTCTGCCTTTCTGTGTGCGCTAGTTGAAGTACTGCCTACTGCCACCGGTGCCAGGACCTAAAATCAACGGATTTGATAAAACACCTTCTCAACTGGTAACCCCGATCCTGCATTGATTGAAGTTGTGCCTAATATTTTGAACAGGGTATGTTGGAAACTTTACCTGTTTGACTCAATACCTCTTTTTGTAACCAGATACTTTTTGTGTATGGTAGAACGGCAAGTCTGGGGGACATCTTCAGCACGCTGATGGTGTCGGATTTCCCCCCGACCACATCCAGCTATGAGAACTTTCTTGAGGCATACCTAGAGGTGTATGTTCCAGAGGAGCGAGAAACTAATCATGGAGGGAGGCAAAGATCCTCAGGATGATAGTCTCAAATCTGAGACCTCCACGTGTGACAATGACCTCTGGCCGGGGCAGCTGTGACAGCACACCCTGCTCATTGACAAGGGTGGAGGTGACAAGAAGATGAGCTGCAGTCGGATCAGGAGGGTGGTCGGCCGGTGAGACGGATGCAAAAACCCACGAGGAAGACTTGGAGTATGAAAATGTGCACAGCCCTGATATTTCCAACGAGAAAGTGAAGAGTTGGCCCTCTTTGTGTTCTCCACTGCCCCAGTACAGCCTATGCCTGGTGAATCAACCAAACCCCCCTGAGATGAGGAAACCCTGCCTTTCTGACAGCATGTCCACCCCAGACTCCCTGCCATCTTACTTCATTCAGCCTGCCTCCAGTGCCAAAAACGACTTTAGATCAAATTACTGGGAGTCTAACTTCAACCACAAGCCATCTCATCCACTCCATACCCAGACGACGGCCCATGAGCACCTCCTGGCCCAGAGTGACATCAGCACGGCCTGCATCGACCGCACGGGAGCACCCTCGGGTGTGCATGCGCCCAGCGTCAGGCCCAATGAATATGTCGAAGTCCAGAGGGTCAGTGATGAGAATATGGTTCTTCTTCACCCGTTTCCTCGGGCCAAG